>NC_135307.1:198785092-198800092 GCF_048772815.1 Callospermophilus lateralis
CTTCTGACATCCTCTGCTCTCCAAAGTCTACGTGACTTCATGACTATGCTGGGCGTGGACTCCAGGACAGATAAGTCTGCCTAAAACAGGGAAGAAAGGTGATATGATTTCCCCTGGATTGAATCCAGAAGTGCCTAACTACCACCACGGAGTTTTTGTGTGTGTGTTTTTTTTTTTTTTTTTCGTTTTTTTTTTTTTTTGTTTTTTTTTTTTGAGATGGAGTGTCCCTGGATTGCTCATGTTGGCTAACATCAAAGGAGACAACATCCTATCTCAGTCTGTGATAACACCTGCGGTGGTGTTATCACATGGGGTGTGTGGGGGGGGGTGTCCTTCCCCTTCCCCTTCCCCTTCCCTCTCTCCTTTCTCTATTTGCTGGTTAAAGCTCGAGGTCTCTGGAGGTTGCCTGATTACTCCCAGGACCTCACCTTCTCTTGTGAGTAGCTGAGGTGGTGGTTGCTGAACACTGTCCCACCATTCTGATCTTTCACTACTCTTACTGTTCTCTTCCAGGACTTTTGCATCGAGTTCCTTCTTCCAAGGATGGTGGAATGATGACAAAGATGATGGTATTGGAGATTTGGAACACTTTTTTTTTTTTTTTTTTTTTTTTTTTTTTTTTGGTGGTTGTTTTTCCTCCCGGATGGCTGTCAAACCTGCAGCAGCACACACATCGGTCCATCTCGAAGTGGAGAATCTCTAAAGGATCTTCAAGGAAAGCGTGGACAAGGAGGATTCAGTCCCCGGGAGACTCTTGACACGAGATGGGAAATCCCCCCCCCCCCCCATTTCTTCTGGAAAATACCTAATACCAATAAAGACAGGACAAAATGCAGCACAGGCTGGCTGGCTGGCTGGCTGGCTGGCTGGCTGGCTGGCTGGCTGAGGTTTATGTAGCGCCGAGTAGGTCTACAGGTAAAATTGGATCCCAGAGCAACTGTGCAGTTACTCAGGGTCCTTGCCTTCCCCAACTGTCCCCTATCGGACCGAAGCTGCTCCCTCCCCTAAGGCCTTTCTCAGTCGGCTAATCCACCACACTTAGGAGTGGTGAAGGTGGGACACACGTTTTAGGTTTGCTTGGCTTCTTCAGTCGGATCTCATCTCGCCACCGGGTCAGAAACACAAGCATATACACGTGGATGCGCATAGCGACGGGTTTCCACCCTGTGGAACTTGGGAGTTCACAGTGAGTGCTCTGCGGTCTGAGAAAAGCAGCCTCGTTAGTTGCAGTCACTGAACGCTAGGTGGCGCAAAGCTACCGTCATTTTGGAAGGCCTGCCTGAGTTCCATTTCCAGTTTAGATATAATCTATCTACATGTATAGACATAGATACATAGATAGATAGATAGATAGACAGACAGACTGACAGACTTAGATATCTATATCTATATCCATATACAGATCACTACGCTGCAAGCAGCTGCGTCATATCTTCCTCTCTTCCCTCAGCCTACTGAGTCCCTGGAAAGACAGATGGGCACGGGCCTCAGTGCAGTTGTACTCCCGCTTCTTCTCCCCCCCCCCCCCTACAGTAAAGTCCTGGAAGCACTGGGGGGTGGGGAGGACATACCGCTTTCACCCCTGGTATCTGATCACGTTCCTTAGCCTTTAACATGCCCCACCTAGGAGATAGCTTCTGTGCCTCTGCCCGACCCTTGGAATTTCAACTATAATCCCCACTTCCCCCATCCCACTCACTCCAATTCCCCAGTAGTAGTCCCTCCCAAGGCTGTCACCACCAGAGGTCCATAGTAAACACCTCCCCCCCCCCCCCCCCCCCCGCCCCTGAGAGTTATGAGGGAGGGCCTGGATGAGGTTAAGAGAGAAACGAACAAAAATAAAACAGTGATGTTTCCCGTGTGTGTGTGTGTGTGTGTGTGTGTGTGTGTGTGTGTGTCTGTCTGTCTGTCTGTCTGTCTAGTGTGTACCTGTCTGAGCCCAAAACCCAAACAGGATGGATTTGGGCCTGGGGGAAGGAGAGGGAGGCCCTTCCTGGGTTTACTTTCTGGGGAAGGGAAGAGACAAAGGAAAAAAAGGTGAGGGTGTTGCCCAGCAATCAAGACCCTTTGTGGACCAATGCCCAAGGCCCTGGGTTTCTTCCCCAGCCTAGCATCACAAAAGAAACAAAAGTAGTGAACAAAGACAGACTCAAACAACCAAAACAGGCAATAAAATCTCATCTCAAAGACTCTGTGCTGGGCTGGGATGGGCTGGGATGCGCTGGGGTCCTTTATATCTCAGCGTTAGAGTGGTCGCCTAGCATATTCGAGGCCCTGGGTTAGATCCTCAGCTCCAGATAAAAAGAAATTAATAACATAAAGGCATTGTTTAAATACATACATACATACATACATACATACATACATAAATAGGTAAATAAATAAAATCCAGACACTAGAAGAGACCTTGCTCACACAGACAGAGGTGGTGGTGGTGGGGGGAAGATCAAGATGGAAATCACTCTACCCTTGGCATCCAATAGACAAATATGGCTCCCCATACTCATGTCAGGGTTTCCTTGGTGGGGATGGAACCAGAAACCAGCCCCTCACACAGGGGCTGGTTTCTGCCTGGAACCTGGAACTGGGGACTGAACACAGACACAGTTTACCACTGAGCTAAACCAACATCCCCTTTTTATACAGATATTTTTATATATTTTTGGTAAATCCATTGATTTATGAGTTGAACCCAGAAGCACTCACTTGACCACTGACTGAGCCACATCCCCATATTCAATTTATCTATCTATCTATCTATCTATCTATCTATCTATCTATCTATCATCTATCTATTCATTTGTTTTCTGGCTTGCTTGCTTGTTCTAGTTAAAGCTTGGTCCCGGGGTTTCAAAAACTGACTTCCAGACCACTCACGTTATAAAGGAATCAAGCCTTTATTAAAGCACAACTAGTGGCGACTGAGCAGAAGAACATAAAGCTGTTCCCCTGGCCAGCCCCAAACAATTGCAAGGGTGCCCCTTATAAGCCTCAAACCTGCAAAAGGGACGTTTTGGGGGGAGGGGGCGTCTAGCTAATGCAAGCAAGCCATGTTACAGAAGCGGGAGAGTGAAGTCAGGCGGAGGGACGCTCAGCCAATCACAATCAGCCTAGCCACTCCAGTGACAGAAGCTTAGCCCCCCCCCCCCCCCCCCCCGCTCCCCCTTTTATGGGCTAGTTACAGAAACAATGTCCCATTAGGTAGTTCCTTACTCTTAAAGGTTTCTATAGCACAAGGAAAAGAACATCTTGCGTCAGTCATGACCCTTCTACTTGGCCTGGTTGTTTTACAGAATGGGGACATAAAACAAAACGGAGTCCCATTTGCTTTTACTATCACAACTTTTCTTTGGGAGACAGGGGTCTCCTCGCGAGGTTACTTTCGCTATGAGTTTACGATCCTTCTCTCAACCTCCTCCTGATCCTCTTGGGGGTGGGCGGGGGAGGATCGACATGAACCCCCAACCCATACCTTTAATTTTTTGAGCTGTAGATGGATGGACACACTATCTTTACCTTATTTACTTGTTTGTCCCTTTGTTTTGGGTTCTGTGGTGCTCAGGATGGAATCCAGCGCCCCACACGTCCCAGGCAAGTGCTCTACTACCGAGCTAAAACCCTAGCCCAAGCTTTGCATTCTAGAATGAATACATTTCCTTCTATGCTGAAGGAACACAGACACATTTATTGCACAACAAGCCCAGAGATCTTCACATCACACTTGCCTAGAAGTCCTACATACATTCATTGACCTTTGACTTTGGAAGCCAAGTTCAGAATCTACCAGCTCTGGCCAGACTCTGGCCAGATAACTGCCACGATGTGGTGTTTTGCTCACCAACAGTTGGACCTAGGAGAACAGCTTGGACTCAAGTGGACAAATACTCTTATGCATTCAGGAAACAGTGCCACTCACCTGGTACAGGAGTGTTCTTTCAACAAATGATCCCCAAACCCTTACTTTTTCGATTAAAACTAACAGATGTGAAAACTGGTCATTAATGGCACAGATCTTTTTATTTATTTATTTATTTATTATTTTTTAGAGAGAGTGTGAGAGTGAGAGACAGGGAGAGAGAATTTTTTTAATATTTATTTATTTAGTTAGTTAGTTAGTTAGTTAGTTTTCCGCGGATATAACATCTTGATTTGTTTGCGGTGCTGAGGATCGAACCCTGGCCGCACGCATGCCAGGCGAGCATGCTACCACTTGAGCCACATCCCCAGCCCCAAGCACAGATCTTTCTCTTTTCGTTTTCTTTTCTTTCTTTCTTTCTTTCTTTCTTTCTTTCTTTCTTTCTTTCTTTTCTTTTTTTTTTTCTAAATCTGAATGTTACACCGAATGCATGTGTTAGAACTTCCACATGTGTCACTGACTATGGGATAAGTTTAGAGCTTCGATAAAATACACGTTCTAATAAAAAGGGTGACCTCTCATGTAGGAAACCTATATGTCTTTAAGTGTACCGACTTTTTAATAATAAAAAAATCTCTCAGACACAGCACAGCATAGTACTCTAGTCCCCAGATGTGCACACATCTCCAGTGACAGAGATGTGGGGTGATTCAGGAGAATCACAAGACTAAGCCCAGCCTCAGCAACTTATGGAGCCCTGGGGTAACTCGACAGAGAGAGAGAGGGGGGGGGGGGAGAGACAGAGAGAGAGAGAGAGAGACAGAGAGAGACAGAGAAGGGGGGATAGGTGTTGGGGGGGGTGTTGCTCAGAGGCAAAGCATCTCAGAAGGAAGAGGGGGAATTTATTATAATAAGAAAACATAAGAACTGAACCTTTACAGCAACAAAACTCTGATGACTCTGCTGACACTCTGTTGTTCTAACCCATCGGAGGCCTAGCAAGGTTATCAAACAGAAAAGTGATTTTCTGGATGAAAATTCTAAATATTTGTTAGCCAATGGGCAGATAACCCACCCTGAAAGTCAATATGGCTTCACCTATGATTAGGGAGGGGGAGGGTAGGGAAAAGAGAAAGGAAAAAGGATATGGGTTTTAACATGAGCCTCAGTGGCTGAGCAGTGAGACTTATACTCAAAGCCTATAAAGTGGACCCCTGTTACATTTTCTGACACCCACCACCACCTCACCCCCCCCACCCCCCCACCCCGCTTTAATTGATTTGACAGTTGGGAGAAAAATTTAAAAAAAAAAAAAAAAGACAAAAAAGGACAACAACAGCAACAGACAGAAACAACAACCACCCTTACCGAATTTCTGAATTTACATGAGTGAATGACTCTTCTTGATTCTCAGTAACATAGTTTATACTTTTCATGGTTTTTGATTTGTTTGTATGTAATTAAAAAAAAAAATCAGAAGAAATTATTGGTATGCATGGTGGTGGTGGTGGCGGTGGTGGCAAAAAGTAACCTGGAACCTGCTTTACTTAGGCTACTGGTTTGATAAAGTCTTCCTTGCATGGATGTGTTGTTGTAGGGACAAATGAGGCAAGGCACCGACCGAACAGAGCAGGAAAACGGTTTTATTTGGCTGCAGCCAGGTTCAGAGAAGATGGCTTTTGCTGTAAGGAATTAATCCCCTGAACCCAAAGTTCAGGTAGTTTCAGAGTTTTATACCCAGCATGTAAGGGGAGGGGCTCAGAAATTCATGGTCTGCAGAAGTTCACATAAAAGCAGCTTTTTCTCTCACTGTTCTGGGCATGTTAACCCTTGGAGGACAACACCTGAGAAGGGGAGAGCTTCTTCTCCCCTGTCTACTCTCCCCCTGCCAGCTGTTACCATGGAGTCCAGTTGGTACCCTCTCGTATCTTAAACATGTAGACATCTCTGTGAAGCCCAGCTCAAGGCCAGAGGCCTTGTTTGCACATTTCTTCAAAGTACTGTTCTGGACATGTTTGTGAAAAACTAGTAACGGGGTGTCCAGCACCTGGAGTGCTGGTATCTTCTCGGCCAGTGGCCAAGTAAACAGGGCGACACGAAAATAGGAAGTTTATCCACCTTGAATTCTTTTGCACAGAGAGACTCTTTTGCTGACAGACCTAAAACCAGTCTGGGTGAAGATTTCAGAAGAGGCCCAGTTAAGACTTTTCAGTGGAGAAAGGGGGTGCCACTTCAGATGATGAAGTTTTACCTAACAATAGTTTGGTTTCCAAAGGCTTTTTTTTTTTTTTTTTTTTTTTGGTAATCCAATCCCCTGCTTTTCCCTTAGAGCTCTTCTCTTTTCTCTTAGAAAACTCTACTCTTACTCAGAGGTCCAAATCTCCATTCCAATGACACAGGGGGGGAAAAAAAAAAAAAAAAAAAATTCTCTCAAGCACCTGGACCCCTCCTGCCCCAAACACAGGAGTTCTGGGTGATCAATGAATTTAAAAGGCAGGAAGAATGGATCATTAACAGAAATGAACATAACCACAGTTACTACTTTCTAAGAGCTGGAAAGAATTACCCAGGGCAGAGCTTCCAACTGAAACACTGTAATTATTAGACAACAAACAGACAGACAGACAGACAGACAGACAGACAGACAGTCAGACAGACAAAAACCCTGAAGTACAAGAGACTCTCCCCTTCTCTCTCTATAACACACACACACACACACACACACACACACACACACACACACACACACCCCTCTCTTTCTCTACACCAAACTCTTTTTAATCGCTTGATTTTCAGTTTCTCACTTAGTGGAGCACCCCTTTTCTTTAGGATCAATCTCCTCCTGGGTTTCTTTTTATACCAAAGGGGGGCAAGTTACACATAATCCAGGAGAAGAAGGCCAAAGCAATCAGGTTATTAAGGAACATCAGGAGAGAGAAATTAAATGCTGGTAGACACATTGAACAAGTGCTCTGAAACAAATGATATTCAAATTAACCTCTTAGTGTAGTTTTAAACCAATCGGTCAGCATAAATGCAGAGTTAGAGAGACAAACTGACCCTTAAAACAGGTTGGGAATTGTGAACAGCCTGGAGAGGCCACATTTTTCTTCCTTCAGGGGCAGTGGGAGAGACTTTGCCCTGCCTGTTGTTATGTAAATCAGAACTGAGACCTGCCCCAAGCAAGCCCGGTTTAGTGTAAGAATCTTACTTCCCCGCCCTGATAACTGGCACCCCAGCCTGGCAGGAAACAAATTTTCCCTTGCAGACAAAGCGGTAGGAACCCAAAGTGGCGGGAACCACCCTTCCCCGCTCCCCTCCCCCCTCCCCCTCCCCCCCCCCAAAAAAAACCCAAAAAAACCCCACAATGTCACCGAGAAGGCGTAGTACAAGTACCTGCTTTATCTAGGCTACTGGTTTGATAAAGTTGGCACTTTGTTGGGGGTATTTGGGTATTTCAATCTCACCTTGACCCCTGACCCGCCCCTCTCAAGAGTTTGTGACAGATGGATGCGGCTATTTCTCCCTGAGATTTGTGAATGTACAGGTTTATACTTTCTTTGGGTTTCATCCCGTTCTTGAAATGAATCCTGGCAGTGGCCCACATGCTACGACCTCCAGCTTACTTTTGTGTTGTTCAGAGAAGAGTTGTGGTGTGATTTCATCTTTTAGACTTTGTCGAGATTTGGTTTATGTTCCATTCTATGGTCAACTTTGGTAAACATTCCGTATTCACTTGAAAAGAATGTCTGCTGTGTAGTGGTGGCCTTGCAGTGTTCTGAACGTGCCCATTAGGTGTGGGTTGTTCGTGATGTAGTTCTGCTGTCCTTTGTTCCTGATTATTTATTTATGGCCTAAGTCGTCCTCAGCTGCTAAGGGACGAGTGTTCTCATCTCCTTGCCATAATAGATTTATCCATCTTTTCCTTTAATTCTCTGTGGTTTTCATGCAGGTATTTATTTATTTATTTATTTATTTAGTTAGTTAGTTAGTTAGTTAGTTAGTTATAGCTGTTGATGGACACAATGTCTTTATTTTTGTTTATTTATTTTTATGTGGTGCTGAGGATTGAACCCAGGGCCTCACGAATGCAAGGCAAGCACTCTACCACTGAGCTACAATTCCAACCCTCATGTAGGTATTTTGAGGTTATTGAATGACTTGCACACTACCTTAAGATTGTTTAATGCTTCCTCAAAGATCTGACTGTTTATCAATGTGCTATGTTCCTCCTACGCCTGGCAGTGATTGTCTTGTGTGTACCTTGAAGTCATACTAAAAATAAAATAAATAAGTGACTGGGTACAGTGGCCTATGCCTGTCATCCCAGACAGGCTTCTCTCTCTCTCTCTCTCTCTCTCTCTCACACACACACACACACACACACACACACACACACACACACAGCTGAGGCAGGAGGATCCAGAGTTTAAAGCCACCCTCAGCAAAAGTGAGACACTAAGCAACTCAGTGAGACCCTGTCTCTAAGTAATATACTAGATAGGTAGGGCTAGGGGATGTGGCTCAGTAGTCAGTGAGTGCCCCTGAGTTCAATCCCTCCTTACAGGCCTCCTCCAATAAATAAACAAACAGATAAAAAAATACATACGTTTATTTTGTTTATTTAGGTGATGATGATGATGATGATTTCAATGTGGTGCCCGGGATTGAACCCTGTGCCTCATGCGTACTTGGTAAGTACTGTACCACTGAGCCACAACACCAGACTGACAACACCATGAAGTGCTCTTGCAACCTTTCTCCAGCTTTATTTATCCCAGAGCATGTGGTGTTTCAGTCTAGGGCAACAGACCATGCTTTTTAGCCAAGGCAGCCTCTCTTAGAGCCCTGTTACAGCTTCTTATTACCAAGTGTCTAAATGTAAAATTTGGCTCTGTGATATTGATAGATCAATAAAAATAAAGATACAAAAAAAAAAAAAAAAAAAAAGATAAAACGGTCAAACTGACAAAATACAACTTCACAAGGAAGAATCCTTGTGATGATTTGTTCGATGATTTGTTCCTTTTTGTATGGCGTGCTAAGGCTCAAACTCTGTGCCAGGCCGGCCCTCTGCTACTGACCCAAAGACACAGACAGACCCTAGACAAGAAAGGATTCTCAGAGGCTGGTCATCTTCCAATTTTTTTTTTTTTTTTTTTGTACAGAAAAAGGAGGAAACACAAAGCCCAAAGACAAGCAGATCAAATTCCCAAGCAACCGATTTCAAACTGATTTTGACATGTTTCTGTCAATTCCTACATTGTCTGGATGGATCGAACCGTGGCCTAGCAGCTAGTCTGCCTGTCTAATTGTGGCTTCACCGTGGTGGTTTCGGTTTTGAAGTCCCACACCGTCCGTGTCCCCCGCCGGATTCTCTGGGGGTGCTGGGCAGACTGCCGGCGCCTCCCGCTGCTGCGGGGCACCCTGGCGGGGTGGGGGTGGGGCGGCTGGTGGGACGTGTCCAGGTGACTTTCTACGACCCCTGCGAAGCGGATCCCGCTGACACCGACCCTTCCGCCTGATTTTGTTGACGGTTTTCGAGCTCCCCCTGGTGGCCGCTTTTATAGGAGTGTCTTAATCCACTTCTGAGAAGTATCTGTTCAGGTCCTTGGCCCATGGATTGATTGCATTATTTGTTTGATTCTTCCCCGCCCCCCCCCCCCGCCCCGTTGTCGTTGTTGTTTCGCTCTGGGGCAAGGGCCCACGCTTTTTAGCCAAGGCAGCCGCTCTTAGCGCCCTGTTACAGCTTCTTATTACCATGTGCCTAAACGTAAAATTTGGCTCTGTGACCCGGTGGAAAATGACTTTCGGTTCAAGAAAATGCTCATTTCTTACTCAGGTAAATAAATAGGTAAATAAAAACACAAATTCAAATAAGAATTAATGGGCTGGAGATGTGCCTCAAGTGGTAATGCGCTCCCGCGGCATGCGCGGGGCGCTGGGTTCGATCCTCAGCACCGCGTAAAATAAAATAAAGATGTTGTGCCCACCGCATACTGAAAAATAAACATTAAAAAATATTCTCTCTCTCTCTCTCTCTCTCTCTCTCTCTCTCTCTCTCTCTCTCTCTCTCTCCACCCCCCTCTTCCCTCTCTCTCTCTCCCCCCCCTCCTCCTCCTCTCTGTCTTTACAAAAGAAAAATAAGTAAAAGTTAAAAAGGGGGCTGGGGATGTGGCTCAAGCGGTAGCGCAGTTGCAGTTGCCCGGGTTCGGTCCTCAGCACACAAACAAAGATGTTGTTAAAAAAAAAAAAAAAAAGTAAATATTGAAATTCTCTCTCACTCTCTCTTAAAAAAAAAAAAAAAAAAAAAAAAAAAAAAAAAGATAACGTGGCCAGGCAGAGAAAATAGAACTCCCCAAGGAAGAATCCTTATTCCTATTATGATCAGTATTCTTTTTTTTTTTTTTTTTTTTCTTTTTTAGAGTAGTTGTAGGTGGACAGCACGCCTTCTTTCGACTTTGTTCCTTTTTGTATGCCGCGCTAAGGCTCAAACCCAGTGCCTCCTATGTGCTAGGCCGGCCCTCTGGCACTGAACCACAGACACAGAGGAGGAAGGTTTCTCAGAGGCTGTTCATCTTCCCATTTTTTTTTTTTTTTTTTTTTTTGGTACAGAGACAGGCGGAAACACCGAGCCCAAAGACCAGCAGATCAAATTCCCCAGCCACCGATTTCGACGGGTTTTTACATGTTTCTGTCAATTCCTCCATTCTCTGGATGGATCGGACCGTGGCCTAGCAGCTAGTCTGCCTGTCTAATAGTGGCTTCACCGTGGTGGTTTCGGTTTTGAAGTCCCACACTGCCCGTGTCCCCCGCCGGATTCTCTAGGGGTGCTGGGCCGATCTGCCTGCGTCTCGTGCCCGCCGCTGTTGGGGGGGGGGGGCCCTGGCGGGGCGACCCGGCTGGTGGGACGTGTCCGGGTGACTTTCTACGACCCCTGCGGAGCGGATCCCGCTGACGCCGACCGAGGTTCCGCGTCCCTTCCTCCTGATTTGGTTGACGGTTGTCGAGCTCCCCCTGGTGGCCGCTTTTATAGGAGCGTCGGATCATCGGAAGTCTCCAAGGCGTGATATTCGGCGGCGGTGGCCGAGACAGAGTTCCAGGAGCTGGGCGGCGCCAGCGGAACTGTCTCGGTCACGCTGGGCTGGGCCGTTGTGGCCCGTTGGCGGGATATTGGACCTGCAGGCTTACTGTGTGTGTGTCGGTTGTCTTCTCTCCCTGCACGGTCCGGGCCGCGGGCGCCTCGGGTGGCAGTCTGAGCGGTTCCTTCGCCGCCACGGGCTTCGCTTTGCCCGGTCTGGGTCGGTCGCCGGCACTTCTGTCTTATTTTTCTCCCGCTTCCTCTCCCTCTCTCTCGCGGGTTTTGGCCGCGGGGCTGCGGGGCTTCACCGGGCGGGCCAGGCGGGTGTGCTCGCCCGGCCTTGCCGCATTGCCTCTTCGGGGGCCCGCTGCCCGGGGCTTGTCCTGTTGGCTACGCCCGGCGTCCTTCGGACGTGTTCCCCGTCCGCCCTTCCCCCCCCCCCCCCCCCGGTCCTGCTCGCTGGGGATGGCGGTCCCCGTCTCTTGTCTTTGCCTTCGTCAACGAGGGTCGACCAGTTGTCCCTAGGGGCTCTGGATCTCGGTGATGGGCTCGATTTCGCGGTCCGCTGACCGTGACTGTGTTCAGGGAAGGCGGCAGTGGTGAGTGAACTGTTCCCGGTTGCCCCGGTCGCGATTGTTTTGGCCCGAGTTGGCCGTTTTCTGCCATCGGGTAGGTGCTGACACGTTGTCCTCTGGCGGCACACGCCAGAGCGAGGGAGCTTGGGCCTCCGGGTGCGTGCGGGGCTCTGGGCTGATGGGGTGGCCCGGACCCGTTCCCTCTTGAGCTGCTTGCCTGGGCCTGCGTGCGACGGCTCTTTGGCGCACCTGGAGCGCCCTCGCGGTGGTGCCGCCTCTGGCCGGCCGGCCTTCTGGCGCCGGAGGGCGGCGGGGGTAGGTGGCGGGTGGTCCTTTACCGCCCGTGCGCTCCTCGCTGCGGGCACCGAGGGTGGCGTGACGACGCTTGCTTCCATGGCTCCGAGCCGCGTGTCAGGCGTTCCCCGTTCCGTGTCGTCGGCCGCTCTCCCTGGGGTGTGGGGCCGGCGAGGCCGTAGCAGGCTCCTCTTAGAAGCGGTCCTCGCCGGGTCTCCCCCTGCTCCCTGGGCCTCTCCCGCCCACTCTGCTGATCGATGTGGTGACTTTGCGCTCTCCTGGGCTGGACCAAAGCCGCGCCAGGCGAGGGACGGACATTCATGGCGAATGGGCCGACTCTTCTCGTCCTGCCCGCGGGCCCCTCGCCTTGCCTCCCCGCCCGTTCGCGGTGCGGGGAAGGGCGGGGGTGCGGAATCCGGCCTCGACCTCGCTCCTGGGGTCCTCTGACGTAGCGGGTGCTTCTCGCTCGCCGCCCCCCCTGGGCGGCCAAGGGCCGTGTGTGGCCCTCCCCGGCGCGGGGAGGGCTGCCACCGTGCTGCCTCGGCGCGACGGTGCGCCTCTGCTTCGGTGCTCCTGGGGCGCTCCGGGTTGTTTCCTGAGGTGCCTGAGGCTGAGGCGGTGTGTGCTGCTCCCGATCCCAGTGCCGCTGCCGCGGCCGGCCGCCGCCTCGCTGTCGGTCTCGCCCCGTCCGTGGGGGTTTCCGAGGCGAGTGCCTGACGGGAAGAGCGGTGTCGCTTCTTTCGGGGGATCGAGGCGGTAAGCTCGGCAGCGTTGCCCGTTCCCTCTCCGGGGGGAGGGTGTCGCGTTGTCGTCCCCAGCGCCGAGTGGCGTGGGGAGTGTTAGGCGAGCGGGCGCCCGGGCGCTCTTCCCTCTCTCCGGTGGGGGGAAGGAGACGTTGCCCGGGCGTGTGAGCGATTGTGGCGGGACGCCGAGCTGGGGCCGGTCGGGCCCCCGAGGCGATGGGGCTTTGGGTGTCCCCGGCCGCGAACGCTCAAGAAGCCTTGTGCTTGCCTGTACCGCAGATCCCCCTCGTTGTCTCGGCGGCCGGTTGGCAGAGGGGCTGGGTTGGGTGCGGCCCACCCTCAGTGAGGAAGTTTCTCTAGCGATCCGTGAAGGGCGTGCCTTGTGTGGGGGTACCGGATTCCCCCGTTGGCCGCCCCCTGCCTTTTGCGCTACGCTACCGTCGGTGGTGTGTGTGTAGGCGAGAGTCCCCCCTCCCCGCCGTCTGGGAGTGCAGGGGTCCGCCGGCCCCCCGCGGGTGGGGGCCGAGCGCCTGCTCTTTGTGCCTACCGCGGCCCACGCCTCCCCCCTTCGAGTCGGGGGAGGGTTCCCGCTGGGCCTTGGCCGGGCCTTCTGGCGCGCGTGGGGCCACTGTGTGGGTCGCTGGTGCCGCGTGTGTGCGCGGTGGCGGTGGGGCGCTGTTCGCGCGGCCGGGGGTTGAGGGGCCGCGTCCCTCTTTCCCCCGCGCCCGCTGCGAGTGTCCCTCTGCCCGCTCCCGGTCCCGAGCCGGCGGGCGACCTGCGTGCGTGTGCGCTGGCCCGGGGCGCGGCCGCCGCGGCCCCCCTGGGAGCGTTCCGCGGGCGGTGTGGTGAGCGAGTGGACCCTGGAGCTGGAGAGGCCCAGGTCGTGGGACTCGTCCGGCCCGAGGTTGTGGCGTTGCATGCTGGCGTTTGGAGGCCAGGCGCGCGTCTCGTCGCGTGGAGGGCCACCCTGTGGTGGCGGGGCGGCGGGTCTCGTGGGAGGTTCCGGGGGTGGGGCCGGAGGCCGGGTTGGCGTCGCAGGCGGTGCGGGACCGCCCTCGCGTGTGGCGGTGGGATCCCGCTTGTTTTCCTGGCGGCCCGACTCTGTGCCCGAGGTCTTCTCCCCGGTTTCCTTTCCGCGTTTCTTTGCCCCTCGCCGCCTCCGGCGCGCCCTCCATCCGGGCGGGGTTGTGGCCCCCTCCTCGCCTCCGCCGGGCCTCCCCCCGGCTGGCCGGTCGCGGCCGCGCTGCCGCCCCCTCCCGGGCGTGTACCGGGTGTGGCGGTGGGCACGCTGGTCGGGCGGTTGTCGTTGGGGATGCTCGTCACGGTGTGCGGGTTGAGGGTTCGGGGGCTTCCCCGCCTCTTGCGACGGCGGTGGGGCGGCGGGGCCCTGTCCCCCGCGAGGGCCCTCCCGGGAGGTTGGCTGATGAAGGGAACCCGGCCGGCGGCTCGTCCGGGGCCACGCGGGACCGCCCGTGCGCCTGGTGTGCGCGCTGGCGGTGATACACCGCGTGCCGCCCTGGGTTTGTCCGGCCGGTGCGCCCGCGCGGCTCGGCCAGCTCTCTCCGGGCGGGGCTCCTCCGCGGGTCGGCAGGTGCCCTCTCCCGTTTCCCGCCGCCCTTCTGGCGCGCGCCGCTCCCCACGCCGGCTGCAGCCGCCGCCTCCTCGGGCGGCCGGCCCGTCCCCGTCTGGTCTCTTCGGGCCTTGGCCCGCCCGCTCTCTCGCCCCTTCGCGAGTTCGCTCCCACGGGGGGCCCGCCGCGGCCCCCGTCTCCTGGCCGCCACCGCCGCTTGTCCGCTGGCGACGGCGTCGTCGTGTGCCGGCGCTTGGGTGTGGGGGACGACGGGTCTGCCACCCCCGCCCCCGCGGGGCGCCGGTCACCCGCTCGGTGCCGCGCGAGGGTTGTGCCGCTCGGGTGCGCGTGTCCGGCCACGACCTGGTCCGGTCGCGGTGAGTCGTTCCCCGGTCGCGCCGCCGCACCGTTCCCCGGGCGGGGCAGGGGAGGTGGGGAAGGGCATCGCCCCGAACCACTCGCACCCCCGTCCCCGTCCGCGCGAGCGCGGCGGCCTGGTCCGCGGGGCGGCTCTTGTGCCACCGTTGGGTTCGTGGGGAGTCGTGCGTCTCTGGCGCTCCCTCCCCTCGTCCTCGCGCGCGCGTGATGGCGTGTGCGGGTCGGGCGGTACCGTCCGGGGTGGGTCACGGCCCGCCCCGGGCGCGCCCCCGTCTCGCTCCCGTGCACGCCGCGCCGCGTGGGTTTCCCGCGGTGGCCGCCGCGGCCGTGGCCGTCGGGGTTCTCCCTCGGTCCCGCGCCCGGGCCGACCCTCGTGCGCCCGACTGCCGGGTGTCTGCTCCGCCACCGTGGGGGGCGAGGCTGTTCGGTCCGCGTGCCCTCCCTCTCGCCGGCTCCGCGGTCTGCCGCCCGGGTTCCGTCGGGCGGGCGGAGAGAGAGGGGTC
>NC_135307.1:198812592-198817592 GCF_048772815.1 Callospermophilus lateralis
CTGTCCCCTATCGGACCGAAGCTGCTCCCTCCCCTAAGGCCTTTCTCAGTCGGCTAATCCACCACACTTAGGAGTGGTGAAGGTGGGACACACGTTTTAGGTTTGCTTGGCTTCTTCAGTCGGATCTCATCTCGCCACCGGGTCAGAAACACAAGCATATACACGTGGATGCGCATAGCGACGGGTTTCCACCCTGTGGAACTTGGGAGTTCACAGTGAGTGCTCTGCGGTCTGAGAAAAGCAGCCTCGTTAGTTGCAGTCACTGAACGCTAGGTGGCGCAAAGCTACCGTCATTTTGGAAGGCCTGCCTGAGTTCCATTTCCAGTTTAGATATAATCTATCTACATGTATAGACATAGATACATAGATAGATAGATAGATAGACAGACAGACTGACAGACTTAGATATCTATATCTATATCCATATACAGATCACTACGCTGCAAGCAGCTGCGTCATATCTTCCTCTCTTCCCTCAGCCTACTGAGTCCCTGGAAAGACAGATGGGCACGGGCCTCAGTGCAGTTGTACTCCCGCTTCTTCTCCCCCCCCCCCCCTACAGTAAAGTCCTGGAAGCACTGGGGGGTGGGGAGGACATACCGCTTTCACCCCTGGTATCTGATCACGTTCCTTAGCCTTTAACATGCCCCACCTAGGAGATAGCTTCTGTGCCTCTGCCCGACCCTTGGAATTTCAACTATAATCCCCACTTCCCCCATCCCACTCACTCCAATTCCCCAGTAGTAGTCCCTCCCAAGGCTGTCACCACCAGAGGTCCATAGTAAACACCTCCCCCCCCCCCCCCCCCCCCGCCCCTGAGAGTTATGAGGGAGGGCCTGGATGAGGTTAAGAGAGAAACGAACAAAAATAAAACAGTGATGTTTCCCGTGTGTGTGTGTGTGTGTGTGTGTGTGTGTGTGTGTGTGTCTGTCTGTCTGTCTGTCTGTCTAGTGTGTACCTGTCTGAGCCCAAAACCCAAACAGGATGGATTTGGGCCTGGGGGAAGGAGAGGGAGGCCCTTCCTGGGTTTACTTTCTGGGGAAGGGAAGAGACAAAGGAAAAAAAGGTGAGGGTGTTGCCCAGCAATCAAGACCCTTTGTGGACCAATGCCCAAGGCCCTGGGTTTCTTCCCCAGCCTAGCATCACAAAAGAAACAAAAGTAGTGAACAAAGACAGACTCAAACAACCAAAACAGGCAATAAAATCTCATCTCAAAGACTCTGTGCTGGGCTGGGATGGGCTGGGATGCGCTGGGGTCCTTTATATCTCAGCGTTAGAGTGGTCGCCTAGCATATTCGAGGCCCTGGGTTAGATCCTCAGCTCCAGATAAAAAGAAATTAATAACATAAAGGCATTGTTTAAATACATACATACATACATACATACATACATACATAAATAGGTAAATAAATAAAATCCAGACACTAGAAGAGACCTTGCTCACACAGACAGAGGTGGTGGTGGTGGGGGGAAGATCAAGATGGAAATCACTCTACCCTTGGCATCCAATAGACAAATATGGCTCCCCATACTCATGTCAGGGTTTCCTTGGTGGGGATGGAACCAGAAACCAGCCCCTCACACAGGGGCTGGTTTCTGCCTGGAACCTGGAACTGGGGACTGAACACAGACACAGTTTACCACTGAGCTAAACCAACATCCCCTTTTTATACAGATATTTTTATATATTTTTGGTAAATCCATTGATTTATGAGTTGAACCCAGAAGCACTCACTTGACCACTGACTGAGCCACATCCCCATATTCAATTTATCTATCTATCTATCTATCTATCTATCTATCTATCTATCTATCATCTATCTATTCATTTGTTTTCTGGCTTGCTTGCTTGTTCTAGTTAAAGCTTGGTCCCGGGGTTTCAAAAACTGACTTCCAGACCACTCACGTTATAAAGGAATCAAGCCTTTATTAAAGCACAACTAGTGGCGACTGAGCAGAAGAACATAAAGCTGTTCCCCTGGCCAGCCCCAAACAATTGCAAGGGTGCCCCTTATAAGCCTCAAACCTGCAAAAGGGACGTTTTGGGGGGAGGGGGCGTCTAGCTAATGCAAGCAAGCCATGTTACAGAAGCGGGAGAGTGAAGTCAGGCGGAGGGACGCTCAGCCAATCACAATCAGCCTAGCCACTCCAGTGACAGAAGCTTAGCCCCCCCCCCCCCCCCCCCCGCTCCCCCTTTTATGGGCTAGTTACAGAAACAATGTCCCATTAGGTAGTTCCTTACTCTTAAAGGTTTCTATAGCACAAGGAAAAGAACATCTTGCGTCAGTCATGACCCTTCTACTTGGCCTGGTTGTTTTACAGAATGGGGACATAAAACAAAACGGAGTCCCATTTGCTTTTACTATCACAACTTTTCTTTGGGAGACAGGGGTCTCCTCGCGAGGTTACTTTCGCTATGAGTTTACGATCCTTCTCTCAACCTCCTCCTGATCCTCTTGGGGGTGGGCGGGGGAGGATCGACATGAACCCCCAACCCATACCTTTAATTTTTTGAGCTGTAGATGGATGGACACACTATCTTTACCTTATTTACTTGTTTGTCCCTTTGTTTTGGGTTCTGTGGTGCTCAGGATGGAATCCAGCGCCCCACACGTCCCAGGCAAGTGCTCTACTACCGAGCTAAAACCCTAGCCCAAGCTTTGCATTCTAGAATGAATACATTTCCTTCTATGCTGAAGGAACACAGACACATTTATTGCACAACAAGCCCAGAGATCTTCACATCACACTTGCCTAGAAGTCCTACATACATTCATTGACCTTTGACTTTGGAAGCCAAGTTCAGAATCTACCAGCTCTGGCCAGACTCTGGCCAGATAACTGCCACGATGTGGTGTTTTGCTCACCAACAGTTGGACCTAGGAGAACAGCTTGGACTCAAGTGGACAAATACTCTTATGCATTCAGGAAACAGTGCCACTCACCTGGTACAGGAGTGTTCTTTCAACAAATGATCCCCAAACCCTTACTTTTTCGATTAAAACTAACAGATGTGAAAACTGGTCATTAATGGCACAGATCTTTTTATTTATTTATTTATTTATTATTTTTTAGAGAGAGTGTGAGAGTGAGAGACAGGGAGAGAGAATTTTTTTAATATTTATTTATTTAGTTAGTTAGTTAGTTAGTTAGTTTTCCGCGGATATAACATCTTGATTTGTTTGCGGTGCTGAGGATCGAACCCTGGCCGCACGCATGCCAGGCGAGCATGCTACCACTTGAGCCACATCCCCAGCCCCAAGCACAGATCTTTCTCTTTTCGTTTTCTTTTCTTTCTTTCTTTCTTTCTTTCTTTCTTTCTTTCTTTCTTTCTTTTCTTTTTTTTTTTCTAAATCTGAATGTTACACCGAATGCATGTGTTAGAACTTCCACATGTGTCACTGACTATGGGATAAGTTTAGAGCTTCGATAAAATACACGTTCTAATAAAAAGGGTGACCTCTCATGTAGGAAACCTATATGTCTTTAAGTGTACCGACTTTTTAATAATAAAAAAATCTCTCAGACACAGCACAGCATAGTACTCTAGTCCCCAGATGTGCACACATCTCCAGTGACAGAGATGTGGGGTGATTCAGGAGAATCACAAGACTAAGCCCAGCCTCAGCAACTTATGGAGCCCTGGGGTAACTCGACAGAGAGAGAGAGGGGGGGGGGGGAGAGACAGAGAGAGAGAGAGAGAGACAGAGAGAGACAGAGAAGGGGGGATAGGTGTTGGGGGGGGTGTTGCTCAGAGGCAAAGCATCTCAGAAGGAAGAGGGGGAATTTATTATAATAAGAAAACATAAGAACTGAACCTTTACAGCAACAAAACTCTGATGACTCTGCTGACACTCTGTTGTTCTAACCCATCGGAGGCCTAGCAAGGTTATCAAACAGAAAAGTGATTTTCTGGATGAAAATTCTAAATATTTGTTAGCCAATGGGCAGATAACCCACCCTGAAAGTCAATATGGCTTCACCTATGATTAGGGAGGGGGAGGGTAGGGAAAAGAGAAAGGAAAAAGGATATGGGTTTTAACATGAGCCTCAGTGGCTGAGCAGTGAGACTTATACTCAAAGCCTATAAAGTGGACCCCTGTTACATTTTCTGACACCCACCACCACCTCACCCCCCCCACCCCCCCACCCCGCTTTAATTGATTTGACAGTTGGGAGAAAAATTTAAAAAAAAAAAAAAAAGACAAAAAAGGACAACAACAGCAACAGACAGAAACAACAACCACCCTTACCGAATTTCTGAATTTACATGAGTGAATGACTCTTCTTGATTCTCAGTAACATAGTTTATACTTTTCATGGTTTTTGATTTGTTTGTATGTAATTAAAAAAAAAAATCAGAAGAAATTATTGGTATGCATGGTGGTGGTGGTGGCGGTGGTGGCAAAAAGTAACCTGGAACCTGCTTTACTTAGGCTACTGGTTTGATAAAGTCTTCCTTGCATGGATGTGTTGTTGTAGGGACAAATGAGGCAAGGCACCGACCGAACAGAGCAGGAAAACGGTTTTATTTGGCTGCAGCCAGGTTCAGAGAAGATGGCTTTTGCTGTAAGGAATTAATCCCCTGAACCCAAAGTTCAGGTAGTTTCAGAGTTTTATACCCAGCATGTAAGGGGAGGGGCTCAGAAATTCATGGTCTGCAGAAGTTCACATAAAAGCAGCTTTTTCTCTCACTGTTCTGGGCATGTTAACCCTTGGAGGACAACACCTGAGAAGGGGAGAGCTTCTTCTCCCCTGTCTACTCTCCCCCTGCCAGCTGTTACCATGGAGTCCAGTTGGTACCCTCTCGTATCTTAAACATGTAGACATCTCTGTGAAGCCCAGCTCAAGGCCAGAGGCCTTGTTTGCACATTTCTTCAAAGTACTGTTCTGGACATGTTTGTGAAAAACTAGTAACGGGGTGTCCAGCACCTGGAGTGCTGGTATCTTCTCGGCCAGTGGCCAAGTAAACAGGGCGACACGAAAATAGGAAGTTTATC
>NC_135307.1:198830092-198845092 GCF_048772815.1 Callospermophilus lateralis
TCCTCTTATCCCTGGCCCCCTCATCCTATCACTCCTTTCTTCCTCCAACACAAACCCTGCTCCCGCTCCACCCCGCGAGGTCGACCAGTTGTCCATTCGAGGACTTTGCTTTTTTTTTCTTTT
Organism: Callospermophilus lateralis; assembly: GCF_048772815.1. NCBI lineage: Eukaryota > Metazoa > Chordata > Mammalia > Rodentia > Sciuridae > Callospermophilus > Callospermophilus lateralis. The sequence goes on from NC_135307.1 coordinate 198,830,216, forward strand.
TTCTTTTAATGCCGTATGTACGGAGGTCGACCAGTTGTCCTGACATAAGTGGGCGGGGACGGGGCGGAGGCGGGGATAGGGGTTGGGGCCGAAGTCGAAATGAGTATGCCTTTATACACACCCTTTTTTTTCCCTTCCTTCTTTCTTTCCTCCTCCTCCTCCTCCTCCCCCCCCCCCACCCTAACCTCCCCTCCTCCTCCTCCTCCTCCTCCTCCTCCTCCTCCTCCTCCTCCTCCTCTTCCTCCCCGTCCAAGTTAATTTGTCCTTGGATTCTTTTTATTTTTTAATTTTTTTTTTAATGTTTATTTTTTAGTTATCGGCGGACACAACATCTTTGTTTGTATGCGGGCCACACGCATGCCAGGCGAGCGCGCTAGCTACCGCTTGAGCCACATCCCCAGCCCCTGGATTCTTTTCAGCTATAAGTGTCGGTAGGATGACTCCACAAATACTCCTTATTTCACGTGGGGACATTCTTTCCTAATCGGTAGTTCAGTTTTAATTGCATGCATCAAATCATTCCTTGTGTGGGTCTGGGCTTTTTCTTCTCTTGGTGCTCAGTACCTGGAGAGGAATGTCAAAGCCCGGGGGTGGGGGGTGGGGGGTGTGCTCTTTGGTGTTTGTGCATTTCTCTCCTTCCTTGCTTGCACACCAACTCAACTCTCGCTCGCTCCCTCTCTCCTTCCCTCCTTCCTTTCTTTCACTTTTGCTTCACTGTTTCTTTCCTGGTGGTGCTGGTGCTGGTGGTGCTTCCTTTCGATTACTTTTCTTTATTTTTTTCTTGATTTTTTTTTTTTTTAACATTTGCTGCCCCTCCCCCGGTGTGTGTCTGTCTGTCTCTCTCTCTCTCTCTCTCTCTCTCTCTCTCTCTCTCTCTCTCTCTCTCTCTGAGATTCAGAGGCCACCTTGCACTTCTTCCTGGCCGCAGTTGTAATTCGGCTTTTTACTTTTGATAAGAGTCACTTCTGACATCCTCTGCTCTCCAAAGTCTACGTGACTTCATGACTATGCTGGGCGTGGACTCCAGGACAGATAAGTCTGCCTAAAACAGGGAAGAAAGGTGATATGATTTCCCCTGGATTGAATCCAGAAGTGCCTAACTACCACCACGGAGTTTTTGTGTGTGTGTTTTTTTTTTTTTTTTTCGTTTTTTTTTTTTTTTGTTTTTTTTTTTTGAGATGGAGTGTCCCTGGATTGCTCATGTTGGCTAACATCAAAGGAGACAACATCCTATCTCAGTCTGTGATAACACCTGCGGTGGTGTTATCACATGGGGTGTGTGGGGGGGGGTGTCCTTCCCCTTCCCCTTCCCCTTCCCTCTCTCCTTTCTCTATTTGCTGGTTAAAGCTCGAGGTCTCTGGAGGTTGCCTGATTACTCCCAGGACCTCACCTTCTCTTGTGAGTAGCTGAGGTGGTGGTTGCTGAACACTGTCCCACCATTCTGATCTTTCACTACTCTTACTGTTCTCTTCCAGGACTTTTGCATCGAGTTCCTTCTTCCAAGGATGGTGGAATGATGACAAAGATGATGGTATTGGAGATTTGGAACACTTTTTTTTTTTTTTTTTTTTTTTTTTTTTTTTTGGTGGTTGTTTTTCCTCCCGGATGGCTGTCAAACCTGCAGCAGCACACACATCGGTCCATCTCGAAGTGGAGAATCTCTAAAGGATCTTCAAGGAAAGCGTGGACAAGGAGGATTCAGTCCCCGGGAGACTCTTGACACGAGATGGGAAATCCCCCCCCCCCCCCATTTCTTCTGGAAAATACCTAATACCAATAAAGACAGGACAAAATGCAGCACAGGCTGGCTGGCTGGCTGGCTGGCTGGCTGGCTGGCTGGCTGGCTGAGGTTTATGTAGCGCCGAGTAGGTCTACAGGTAAAATTGGATCCCAGAGCAACTGTGCAGTTACTCAGGGTCCTTGCCTTCCCCAACTGTCCCCTATCGGACCGAAGCTGCTCCCTCCCCTAAGGCCTTTCTCAGTCGGCTAATCCACCACACTTAGGAGTGGTGAAGGTGGGACACACGTTTTAGGTTTGCTTGGCTTCTTCAGTCGGATCTCATCTCGCCACCGGGTCAGAAACACAAGCATATACACGTGGATGCGCATAGCGACGGGTTTCCACCCTGTGGAACTTGGGAGTTCACAGTGAGTGCTCTGCGGTCTGAGAAAAGCAGCCTCGTTAGTTGCAGTCACTGAACGCTAGGTGGCGCAAAGCTACCGTCATTTTGGAAGGCCTGCCTGAGTTCCATTTCCAGTTTAGATATAATCTATCTACATGTATAGACATAGATACATAGATAGATAGATAGATAGACAGACAGACTGACAGACTTAGATATCTATATCTATATCCATATACAGATCACTACGCTGCAAGCAGCTGCGTCATATCTTCCTCTCTTCCCTCAGCCTACTGAGTCCCTGGAAAGACAGATGGGCACGGGCCTCAGTGCAGTTGTACTCCCGCTTCTTCTCCCCCCCCCCCCCTACAGTAAAGTCCTGGAAGCACTGGGGGGTGGGGAGGACATACCGCTTTCACCCCTGGTATCTGATCACGTTCCTTAGCCTTTAACATGCCCCACCTAGGAGATAGCTTCTGTGCCTCTGCCCGACCCTTGGAATTTCAACTATAATCCCCACTTCCCCCATCCCACTCACTCCAATTCCCCAGTAGTAGTCCCTCCCAAGGCTGTCACCACCAGAGGTCCATAGTAAACACCTCCCCCCCCCCCCCCCCCCCCGCCCCTGAGAGTTATGAGGGAGGGCCTGGATGAGGTTAAGAGAGAAACGAACAAAAATAAAACAGTGATGTTTCCCGTGTGTGTGTGTGTGTGTGTGTGTGTGTGTGTGTGTGTGTCTGTCTGTCTGTCTGTCTGTCTAGTGTGTACCTGTCTGAGCCCAAAACCCAAACAGGATGGATTTGGGCCTGGGGGAAGGAGAGGGAGGCCCTTCCTGGGTTTACTTTCTGGGGAAGGGAAGAGACAAAGGAAAAAAAGGTGAGGGTGTTGCCCAGCAATCAAGACCCTTTGTGGACCAATGCCCAAGGCCCTGGGTTTCTTCCCCAGCCTAGCATCACAAAAGAAACAAAAGTAGTGAACAAAGACAGACTCAAACAACCAAAACAGGCAATAAAATCTCATCTCAAAGACTCTGTGCTGGGCTGGGATGGGCTGGGATGCGCTGGGGTCCTTTATATCTCAGCGTTAGAGTGGTCGCCTAGCATATTCGAGGCCCTGGGTTAGATCCTCAGCTCCAGATAAAAAGAAATTAATAACATAAAGGCATTGTTTAAATACATACATACATACATACATACATACATACATAAATAGGTAAATAAATAAAATCCAGACACTAGAAGAGACCTTGCTCACACAGACAGAGGTGGTGGTGGTGGGGGGAAGATCAAGATGGAAATCACTCTACCCTTGGCATCCAATAGACAAATATGGCTCCCCATACTCATGTCAGGGTTTCCTTGGTGGGGATGGAACCAGAAACCAGCCCCTCACACAGGGGCTGGTTTCTGCCTGGAACCTGGAACTGGGGACTGAACACAGACACAGTTTACCACTGAGCTAAACCAACATCCCCTTTTTATACAGATATTTTTATATATTTTTGGTAAATCCATTGATTTATGAGTTGAACCCAGAAGCACTCACTTGACCACTGACTGAGCCACATCCCCATATTCAATTTATCTATCTATCTATCTATCTATCTATCTATCTATCTATCTATCATCTATCTATTCATTTGTTTTCTGGCTTGCTTGCTTGTTCTAGTTAAAGCTTGGTCCCGGGGTTTCAAAAACTGACTTCCAGACCACTCACGTTATAAAGGAATCAAGCCTTTATTAAAGCACAACTAGTGGCGACTGAGCAGAAGAACATAAAGCTGTTCCCCTGGCCAGCCCCAAACAATTGCAAGGGTGCCCCTTATAAGCCTCAAACCTGCAAAAGGGACGTTTTGGGGGGAGGGGGCGTCTAGCTAATGCAAGCAAGCCATGTTACAGAAGCGGGAGAGTGAAGTCAGGCGGAGGGACGCTCAGCCAATCACAATCAGCCTAGCCACTCCAGTGACAGAAGCTTAGCCCCCCCCCCCCCCCCCCCCGCTCCCCCTTTTATGGGCTAGTTACAGAAACAATGTCCCATTAGGTAGTTCCTTACTCTTAAAGGTTTCTATAGCACAAGGAAAAGAACATCTTGCGTCAGTCATGACCCTTCTACTTGGCCTGGTTGTTTTACAGAATGGGGACATAAAACAAAACGGAGTCCCATTTGCTTTTACTATCACAACTTTTCTTTGGGAGACAGGGGTCTCCTCGCGAGGTTACTTTCGCTATGAGTTTACGATCCTTCTCTCAACCTCCTCCTGATCCTCTTGGGGGTGGGCGGGGGAGGATCGACATGAACCCCCAACCCATACCTTTAATTTTTTGAGCTGTAGATGGATGGACACACTATCTTTACCTTATTTACTTGTTTGTCCCTTTGTTTTGGGTTCTGTGGTGCTCAGGATGGAATCCAGCGCCCCACACGTCCCAGGCAAGTGCTCTACTACCGAGCTAAAACCCTAGCCCAAGCTTTGCATTCTAGAATGAATACATTTCCTTCTATGCTGAAGGAACACAGACACATTTATTGCACAACAAGCCCAGAGATCTTCACATCACACTTGCCTAGAAGTCCTACATACATTCATTGACCTTTGACTTTGGAAGCCAAGTTCAGAATCTACCAGCTCTGGCCAGACTCTGGCCAGATAACTGCCACGATGTGGTGTTTTGCTCACCAACAGTTGGACCTAGGAGAACAGCTTGGACTCAAGTGGACAAATACTCTTATGCATTCAGGAAACAGTGCCACTCACCTGGTACAGGAGTGTTCTTTCAACAAATGATCCCCAAACCCTTACTTTTTCGATTAAAACTAACAGATGTGAAAACTGGTCATTAATGGCACAGATCTTTTTATTTATTTATTTATTTATTATTTTTTAGAGAGAGTGTGAGAGTGAGAGACAGGGAGAGAGAATTTTTTTAATATTTATTTATTTAGTTAGTTAGTTAGTTAGTTAGTTTTCCGCGGATATAACATCTTGATTTGTTTGCGGTGCTGAGGATCGAACCCTGGCCGCACGCATGCCAGGCGAGCATGCTACCACTTGAGCCACATCCCCAGCCCCAAGCACAGATCTTTCTCTTTTCGTTTTCTTTTCTTTCTTTCTTTCTTTCTTTCTTTCTTTCTTTCTTTCTTTCTTTTCTTTTTTTTTTTCTAAATCTGAATGTTACACCGAATGCATGTGTTAGAACTTCCACATGTGTCACTGACTATGGGATAAGTTTAGAGCTTCGATAAAATACACGTTCTAATAAAAAGGGTGACCTCTCATGTAGGAAACCTATATGTCTTTAAGTGTACCGACTTTTTAATAATAAAAAAATCTCTCAGACACAGCACAGCATAGTACTCTAGTCCCCAGATGTGCACACATCTCCAGTGACAGAGATGTGGGGTGATTCAGGAGAATCACAAGACTAAGCCCAGCCTCAGCAACTTATGGAGCCCTGGGGTAACTCGACAGAGAGAGAGAGGGGGGGGGGGGAGAGACAGAGAGAGAGAGAGAGAGACAGAGAGAGACAGAGAAGGGGGGATAGGTGTTGGGGGGGGTGTTGCTCAGAGGCAAAGCATCTCAGAAGGAAGAGGGGGAATTTATTATAATAAGAAAACATAAGAACTGAACCTTTACAGCAACAAAACTCTGATGACTCTGCTGACACTCTGTTGTTCTAACCCATCGGAGGCCTAGCAAGGTTATCAAACAGAAAAGTGATTTTCTGGATGAAAATTCTAAATATTTGTTAGCCAATGGGCAGATAACCCACCCTGAAAGTCAATATGGCTTCACCTATGATTAGGGAGGGGGAGGGTAGGGAAAAGAGAAAGGAAAAAGGATATGGGTTTTAACATGAGCCTCAGTGGCTGAGCAGTGAGACTTATACTCAAAGCCTATAAAGTGGACCCCTGTTACATTTTCTGACACCCACCACCACCTCACCCCCCCCACCCCCCCACCCCGCTTTAATTGATTTGACAGTTGGGAGAAAAATTTAAAAAAAAAAAAAAAAGACAAAAAAGGACAACAACAGCAACAGACAGAAACAACAACCACCCTTACCGAATTTCTGAATTTACATGAGTGAATGACTCTTCTTGATTCTCAGTAACATAGTTTATACTTTTCATGGTTTTTGATTTGTTTGTATGTAATTAAAAAAAAAAATCAGAAGAAATTATTGGTATGCATGGTGGTGGTGGTGGCGGTGGTGGCAAAAAGTAACCTGGAACCTGCTTTACTTAGGCTACTGGTTTGATAAAGTCTTCCTTGCATGGATGTGTTGTTGTAGGGACAAATGAGGCAAGGCACCGACCGAACAGAGCAGGAAAACGGTTTTATTTGGCTGCAGCCAGGTTCAGAGAAGATGGCTTTTGCTGTAAGGAATTAATCCCCTGAACCCAAAGTTCAGGTAGTTTCAGAGTTTTATACCCAGCATGTAAGGGGAGGGGCTCAGAAATTCATGGTCTGCAGAAGTTCACATAAAAGCAGCTTTTTCTCTCACTGTTCTGGGCATGTTAACCCTTGGAGGACAACACCTGAGAAGGGGAGAGCTTCTTCTCCCCTGTCTACTCTCCCCCTGCCAGCTGTTACCATGGAGTCCAGTTGGTACCCTCTCGTATCTTAAACATGTAGACATCTCTGTGAAGCCCAGCTCAAGGCCAGAGGCCTTGTTTGCACATTTCTTCAAAGTACTGTTCTGGACATGTTTGTGAAAAACTAGTAACGGGGTGTCCAGCACCTGGAGTGCTGGTATCTTCTCGGCCAGTGGCCAAGTAAACAGGGCGACACGAAAATAGGAAGTTTATCCACCTTGAATTCTTTTGCACAGAGAGACTCTTTTGCTGACAGACCTAAAACCAGTCTGGGTGAAGATTTCAGAAGAGGCCCAGTTAAGACTTTTCAGTGGAGAAAGGGGGTGCCACTTCAGATGATGAAGTTTTACCTAACAATAGTTTGGTTTCCAAAGGCTTTTTTTTTTTTTTTTTTTTTTTGGTAATCCAATCCCCTGCTTTTCCCTTAGAGCTCTTCTCTTTTCTCTTAGAAAACTCTACTCTTACTCAGAGGTCCAAATCTCCATTCCAATGACACAGGGGGGGAAAAAAAAAAAAAAAAAAAATTCTCTCAAGCACCTGGACCCCTCCTGCCCCAAACACAGGAGTTCTGGGTGATCAATGAATTTAAAAGGCAGGAAGAATGGATCATTAACAGAAATGAACATAACCACAGTTACTACTTTCTAAGAGCTGGAAAGAATTACCCAGGGCAGAGCTTCCAACTGAAACACTGTAATTATTAGACAACAAACAGACAGACAGACAGACAGACAGACAGACAGACAGTCAGACAGACAAAAACCCTGAAGTACAAGAGACTCTCCCCTTCTCTCTCTATAACACACACACACACACACACACACACACACACACACACACACACACACCCCTCTCTTTCTCTACACCAAACTCTTTTTAATCGCTTGATTTTCAGTTTCTCACTTAGTGGAGCACCCCTTTTCTTTAGGATCAATCTCCTCCTGGGTTTCTTTTTATACCAAAGGGGGGCAAGTTACACATAATCCAGGAGAAGAAGGCCAAAGCAATCAGGTTATTAAGGAACATCAGGAGAGAGAAATTAAATGCTGGTAGACACATTGAACAAGTGCTCTGAAACAAATGATATTCAAATTAACCTCTTAGTGTAGTTTTAAACCAATCGGTCAGCATAAATGCAGAGTTAGAGAGACAAACTGACCCTTAAAACAGGTTGGGAATTGTGAACAGCCTGGAGAGGCCACATTTTTCTTCCTTCAGGGGCAGTGGGAGAGACTTTGCCCTGCCTGTTGTTATGTAAATCAGAACTGAGACCTGCCCCAAGCAAGCCCGGTTTAGTGTAAGAATCTTACTTCCCCGCCCTGATAACTGGCACCCCAGCCTGGCAGGAAACAAATTTTCCCTTGCAGACAAAGCGGTAGGAACCCAAAGTGGCGGGAACCACCCTTCCCCGCTCCCCTCCCCCCTCCCCCTCCCCCCCCCCAAAAAAAACCCAAAAAAACCCCACAATGTCACCGAGAAGGCGTAGTACAAGTACCTGCTTTATCTAGGCTACTGGTTTGATAAAGTTGGCACTTTGTTGGGGGTATTTGGGTATTTCAATCTCACCTTGACCCCTGACCCGCCCCTCTCAAGAGTTTGTGACAGATGGATGCGGCTATTTCTCCCTGAGATTTGTGAATGTACAGGTTTATACTTTCTTTGGGTTTCATCCCGTTCTTGAAATGAATCCTGGCAGTGGCCCACATGCTACGACCTCCAGCTTACTTTTGTGTTGTTCAGAGAAGAGTTGTGGTGTGATTTCATCTTTTAGACTTTGTCGAGATTTGGTTTATGTTCCATTCTATGGTCAACTTTGGTAAACATTCCGTATTCACTTGAAAAGAATGTCTGCTGTGTAGTGGTGGCCTTGCAGTGTTCTGAACGTGCCCATTAGGTGTGGGTTGTTCGTGATGTAGTTCTGCTGTCCTTTGTTCCTGATTATTTATTTATGGCCTAAGTCGTCCTCAGCTGCTAAGGGACGAGTGTTCTCATCTCCTTGCCATAATAGATTTATCCATCTTTTCCTTTAATTCTCTGTGGTTTTCATGCAGGTATTTATTTATTTATTTATTTAGTTAGTTAGTTAGTTAGTTAGTTAGTTAGTTATAGCTGTTGATGGACACAATGTCTTTATTTTTGTTTATTTATTTTTATGTGGTGCTGAGGATTGAACCCAGGGCCTCACGAATGCAAGGCAAGCACTCTACCACTGAGCTACAATTCCAACCCTCATGTAGGTATTTTGAGGTTATTGAATGACTTGCACACTACCTTAAGATTGTTTAATGCTTCCTCAAAGATCTGACTGTTTATCAATGTGCTATGTTCCTCCTACGCCTGGCAGTGATTGTCTTGTGTGTACCTTGAAGTCATACTAAAAATAAAATAAATAAGTGACTGGGTACAGTGGCCTATGCCTGTCATCCCAGACAGGCTTCTCTCTCTCTCTCTCTCTCTCTCTCTCACACACACACACACACACACACACACACACACACACACACAGCTGAGGCAGGAGGATCCAGAGTTTAAAGCCACCCTCAGCAAAAGTGAGACACTAAGCAACTCAGTGAGACCCTGTCTCTAAGTAATATACTAGATAGGTAGGGCTAGGGGATGTGGCTCAGTAGTCAGTGAGTGCCCCTGAGTTCAATCCCTCCTTACAGGCCTCCTCCAATAAATAAACAAACAGATAAAAAAATACATACGTTTATTTTGTTTATTTAGGTGATGATGATGATGATGATTTCAATGTGGTGCCCGGGATTGAACCCTGTGCCTCATGCGTACTTGGTAAGTACTGTACCACTGAGCCACAACACCAGACTGACAACACCATGAAGTGCTCTTGCAACCTTTCTCCAGCTTTATTTATCCCAGAGCATGTGGTGTTTCAGTCTAGGGCAACAGACCATGCTTTTTAGCCAAGGCAGCCTCTCTTAGAGCCCTGTTACAGCTTCTTATTACCAAGTGTCTAAATGTAAAATTTGGCTCTGTGATATTGATAGATCAATAAAAATAAAGATACAAAAAAAAAAAAAAAAAAAAAGATAAAACGGTCAAACTGACAAAATACAACTTCACAAGGAAGAATCCTTGTGATGATTTGTTCGATGATTTGTTCCTTTTTGTATGGCGTGCTAAGGCTCAAACTCTGTGCCAGGCCGGCCCTCTGCTACTGACCCAAAGACACAGACAGACCCTAGACAAGAAAGGATTCTCAGAGGCTGGTCATCTTCCAATTTTTTTTTTTTTTTTTTTGTACAGAAAAAGGAGGAAACACAAAGCCCAAAGACAAGCAGATCAAATTCCCAAGCAACCGATTTCAAACTGATTTTGACATGTTTCTGTCAATTCCTACATTGTCTGGATGGATCGAACCGTGGCCTAGCAGCTAGTCTGCCTGTCTAATTGTGGCTTCACCGTGGTGGTTTCGGTTTTGAAGTCCCACACCGTCCGTGTCCCCCGCCGGATTCTCTGGGGGTGCTGGGCAGACTGCCGGCGCCTCCCGCTGCTGCGGGGCACCCTGGCGGGGTGGGGGTGGGGCGGCTGGTGGGACGTGTCCAGGTGACTTTCTACGACCCCTGCGAAGCGGATCCCGCTGACACCGACCCTTCCGCCTGATTTTGTTGACGGTTTTCGAGCTCCCCCTGGTGGCCGCTTTTATAGGAGTGTCTTAATCCACTTCTGAGAAGTATCTGTTCAGGTCCTTGGCCCATGGATTGATTGCATTATTTGTTTGATTCTTCCCCGCCCCCCCCCCCCGCCCCGTTGTCGTTGTTGTTTCGCTCTGGGGCAAGGGCCCACGCTTTTTAGCCAAGGCAGCCGCTCTTAGCGCCCTGTTACAGCTTCTTATTACCATGTGCCTAAACGTAAAATTTGGCTCTGTGACCCGGTGGAAAATGACTTTCGGTTCAAGAAAATGCTCATTTCTTACTCAGGTAAATAAATAGGTAAATAAAAACACAAATTCAAATAAGAATTAATGGGCTGGAGATGTGCCTCAAGTGGTAATGCGCTCCCGCGGCATGCGCGGGGCGCTGGGTTCGATCCTCAGCACCGCGTAAAATAAAATAAAGATGTTGTGCCCACCGCATACTGAAAAATAAACATTAAAAAATATTCTCTCTCTCTCTCTCTCTCTCTCTCTCTCTCTCTCTCTCTCTCCTCTCTCTCTCCACCCCCCTCTTCCCTCTCTCTCTCTCCCCCCCCTCCTCCTCCTCTCTGTCTTTACAAAAGAAAAATAAGTAAAAGTTAAAAAGGGGGCTGGGGATGTGGCTCAAGCGGTAGCGCAGTTGCAGTTGCCCGGGTTCGGTCCTCAGCACACAAACAAAGATGTTGTTAAAAAAAAAAAAAAAAAGTAAATATTGAAATTCTCTCTCACTCTCTCTTAAAAAAAAAAAAAAAAAAAAAAAAAAAAAAAAAGATAACGTGGCCAGGCAGAGAAAATAGAACTCCCCAAGGAAGAATCCTTATTCCTATTATGATCAGTATTCTTTTTTTTTTTTTTTTTTTTCTTTTTTAGAGTAGTTGTAGGTGGACAGCACGCCTTCTTTCGACTTTGTTCCTTTTTGTATGCCGCGCTAAGGCTCAAACCCAGTGCCTCCTATGTGCTAGGCCGGCCCTCTGGCACTGAACCACAGACACAGAGGAGGAAGGTTTCTCAGAGGCTGTTCATCTTCCCATTTTTTTTTTTTTTTTTTTTTTTGGTACAGAGACAGGCGGAAACACCGAGCCCAAAGACCAGCAGATCAAATTCCCCAGCCACCGATTTCGACGGGTTTTTACATGTTTCTGTCAATTCCTCCATTCTCTGGATGGATCGGACCGTGGCCTAGCAGCTAGTCTGCCTGTCTAATAGTGGCTTCACCGTGGTGGTTTCGGTTTTGAAGTCCCACACTGCCCGTGTCCCCCGCCGGATTCTCTAGGGGTGCTGGGCCGATCTGCCTGCGTCTCGTGCCCGCCGCTGTTGGGGGGGGGGGGCCCTGGCGGGGCGACCCGGCTGGTGGGACGTGTCCGGGTGACTTTCTACGACCCCTGCGGAGCGGATCCCGCTGACGCCGACCGAGGTTCCGCGTCCCTTCCTCCTGATTTGGTTGACGGTTGTCGAGCTCCCCCTGGTGGCCGCTTTTATAGGAGCGTCGGATCATCGGAAGTCTCCAAGGCGTGATATTCGGCGGCGGTGGCCGAGACAGAGTTCCAGGAGCTGGGCGGCGCCAGCGGAACTGTCTCGGTCACGCTGGGCTGGGCCGTTGTGGCCCGTTGGCGGGATATTGGACCTGCAGGCTTACTGTGTGTGTGTCGGTTGTCTTCTCTCCCTGCACGGTCCGGGCCGCGGGCGCCTCGGGTGGCAGTCTGAGCGGTTCCTTCGCCGCCACGGGCTTCGCTTTGCCCGGTCTGGGTCGGTCGCCGGCACTTCTGTCTTATTTTTCTCCCGCTTCCTCTCCCTCTCTCTCGCGGGTTTTGGCCGCGGGGCTGCGGGGCTTCACCGGGCGGGCCAGGCGGGTGTGCTCGCCCGGCCTTGCCGCATTGCCTCTTCGGGGGCCCGCTGCCCGGGGCTTGTCCTGTTGGCTACGCCCGGCGTCCTTCGGACGTGTTCCCCGTCCGCCCTTCCCCCCCCCCCCCCCCCGGTCCTGCTCGCTGGGGATGGCGGTCCCCGTCTCTTGTCTTTGCCTTCGTCAACGAGGGTCGACCAGTTGTCCCTAGGGGCTCTGGATCTCGGTGATGGGCTCGATTTCGCGGTCCGCTGACCGTGACTGTGTTCAGGGAAGGCGGCAGTGGTGAGTGAACTGTTCCCGGTTGCCCCGGTCGCGATTGTTTTGGCCCGAGTTGGCCGTTTTCTGCCATCGGGTAGGTGCTGACACGTTGTCCTCTGGCGGCACACGCCAGAGCGAGGGAGCTTGGGCCTCCGGGTGCGTGCGGGGCTCTGGGCTGATGGGGTGGCCCGGACCCGTTCCCTCTTGAGCTGCTTGCCTGGGCCTGCGTGCGACGGCTCTTTGGCGCACCTGGAGCGCCCTCGCGGTGGTGCCGCCTCTGGCCGGCCGGCCTTCTGGCGCCGGAGGGCGGCGGGGGTAGGTGGCGGGTGGTCCTTTACCGCCCGTGCGCTCCTCGCTGCGGGCACCGAGGGTGGCGTGACGACGCTTGCTTCCATGGCTCCGAGCCGCGTGTCAGGCGTTCCCCGTTCCGTGTCGTCGGCCGCTCTCCCTGGGGTGTGGGGCCGGCGAGGCCGTAGCAGGCTCCTCTTAGAAGCGGTCCTCGCCGGGTCTCCCCCTGCTCCCTGGGCCTCTCCCGCCCACTCTGCTGATCGATGTGGTGACTTTGCGCTCTCCTGGGCTGGACCAAAGCCGCGCCAGGCGAGGGACGGACATTCATGGCGAATGGGCCGACTCTTCTCGTCCTGCCCGCGGGCCCCTCGCCTTGCCTCCCCGCCCGTTCGCGGTGCGGGGAAGGGCGGGGGTGCGGAATCCGGCCTCGACCTCGCTCCTGGGGTCCTCTGACGTAGCGGGTGCTTCTCGCTCGCCGCCCCCCCTGGGCGGCCAAGGGCCGTGTGTGGCCCTCCCCGGCGCGGGGAGGGCTGCCACCGTGCTGCCTCGGCGCGACGGTGCGCCTCTGCTTCGGTGCTCCTGGGGCGCTCCGGGTTGTTTCCTGAGGTGCCTGAGGCTGAGGCGGTGTGTGCTGCTCCCGATCCCAGTGCCGCTGCCGCGGCCGGCCGCCGCCTCGCTGTCGGTCTCGCCCCGTCCGTGGGGGTTTCCGAGGCGAGTGCCTGACGGGAAGAGCGGTGTCGCTTCTTTCGGGGGATCGAGGCGGTAAGCTCGGCAGCGTTGCCCGTTCCCTCTCCGGGGGGAGGGTGTCGCGTTGTCGTCCCCAGCGCCGAGTGGCGTGGGGAGTGTTAGGCGAGCGGGCGCCCGGGCGCTCTTCCCTCTCTCCGGTGGGGGGAAGGAGACGTTGCCCGGGCGTGTGAGCGATTGTGGCGGGACGCCGAGCTGGGGCCGGTCGGGCCCCCGAGGCGATGGGGCTTTGGGTGTCCCCGGCCGCGAACGCTCAAGAAGCCTTGTGCTTGCCTGTACCGCAGATCCCCCTCGTTGTCTCGGCGGCCGGTTGGCAGAGGGGCTGGGTTGGGTGCGGCCCACCCTCAGTGAGGAAGTTTCTCTAGCGATCCGTGAAGGGCGTGCCTTGTGTGGGGGTACCGGATTCCCCCGTTGGCCGCCCCCTGCCTTTTGCGCTACGCTACCGTCGGTGGTGTGTGTGTAGGCGAGAGTCCCCCCTCCCCGCCGTCTGGGAGTGCAGGGGTCCGCCGGCCCCCCGCGGGTGGGGGCCGAGCGCCTGCTCTTTGTGCCTACCGCGGCCCACGCCTCCCCCCTTCGAGTCGGGGGAGGGTTCCCGCTGGGCCTTGGCCGGGCCTTCTGGCGCGCGTGGGGCCACTGTGTGGGTCGCTGGTGCCGCGTGTGTGCGCGGTGGCGGTGGGGCGCTGTTCGCGCGGCCGGGGGTTGAGGGGCCGCGTCCCTCTTTCCCCCGCGCCCGCTGCGAGTGTCCCTCTGCCCGCTCCCGGTCCCGAGCCGGCGGGCGACCTGCGTGCGTGTGCGCTGGCCCGGGGCGCGGCCGCCGCGGCCCCCCTGGGAGCGTTCCGCGGGCGGTGTGGTGAGCGAGTGGACCCTGGAGCTGGAGAGGCCCAGGTCGTGGGACTCGTCCGGCCCGAGGTTGTGGCGTTGCATGCTGGCGTTTGGAGGCCAGGCGCGCGTCTCGTCGCGTGGAGGGCCACCCTGTGGTGGCGGGGCGGCGGGTCTCGTGGGAGGTTCCGGGGGTGGGGCCGGAGGCCGGGTTGGCGTCGCAGGCGGTGCGGGACCGCCCTCGCGTGTGGCGGTGGGATCCCGCTTGTTTTCCTGGCGGCCCGACTCTGTGCCCGAGGTCTTCTCCCCGGTTTCCTTTCCGCGTTTCTTTGCCCCTCGCCGCCTCCGGCGCGCCCTCCATCCGGGCGGGGTTGTGGCCCCCTCCTCGCCTCCGCCGGGCCTCCCCCCGGCTGGCCGGTCGCGGCCGCGCTGCCGCCCCCTCCCGGGCGTGTACCGGGTGTGGCGGTGGGCACGCTGGTCGGGCGGTTGTCGTTGGGGATGCTCGTCACGGTGTGCGGGTTGAGGGTTCGGGGGCTTCCCCGCCTCTTGCG
>NC_135307.1:198857592-198872592 GCF_048772815.1 Callospermophilus lateralis
TCTCTCTCTCTCTCTCTCTCTCTCTCTCTCTCTCTCTCTCTCTGAGATTCAGAGGCCACCTTGCACTTCTTCCTGGCCGCAGTTGTAATTCGGCTTTTTACTTTTGATAAGAGTCACTTCTGACATCCTCTGCTCTCCAAAGTCTACGTGACTTCATGACTATGCTGGGCGTGGACTCCAGGACAGATAAGTCTGCCTAAAACAGGGAAGAAAGGTGATATGATTTCCCCTGGATTGAATCCAGAAGTGCCTAACTACCACCACGGAGTTTTTGTGTGTGTGTTTTTTTTTTTTTTTTTCGTTTTTTTTTTTTTTTGTTTTTTTTTTTTGAGATGGAGTGTCCCTGGATTGCTCATGTTGGCTAACATCAAAGGAGACAACATCCTATCTCAGTCTGTGATAACACCTGCGGTGGTGTTATCACATGGGGTGTGTGTGGGGGGGTGTCCTTCCCCTTCCCCTTCCCCTTCCCTCTCTCCTTTCTCTATTTGCTGGTTAAAGCTCGAGGTCTCTGGAGGTTGCCTGATTACTCCCAGGACCTCACCTTCTCTTGTGAGTAGCTGAGGTGGTGGTTGCTGAACACTGTCCCACCATTCTGATCTTTCACTACTCTTACTGTTCTCTTCCAGGACTTTTGCATCGAGTTCCTTCTTCCAAGGATGGTGGAATGATGACAAAGATGATGGTATTGGAGATTTGGAACACTTTTTTTTTTTTTTTTTTTTTTTTTTTTTTTTTGGTGGTTGTTTTTCCTCCCGGATGGCTGTCAAACCTGCAGCAGCACACACATCGGTCCATCTCGAAGTGGAGAATCTCTAAAGGATCTTCAAGGAAAGCGTGGACAAGGAGGATTCAGTCCCCGGGAGACTCTTGACACGAGATGGGAAATCCCCCCCCCCCCCCATTTCTTCTGGAAAATACCTAATACCAATAAAGACAGGACAAAATGCAGCACAGGCTGGCTGGCTGGCTGGCTGGCTGGCTGGCTGGCTGGCTGGCTGAGGTTTATGTAGCGCCGAGTAGGTCTACAGGTAAAATTGGATCCCAGAGCAACTGTGCAGTTACTCAGGGTCCTTGCCTTCCCCAACTGTCCCCTATCGGACCGAAGCTGCTCCCTCCCCTAAGGCCTTTCTCAGTCGGCTAATCCACCACACTTAGGAGTGGTGAAGGTGGGACACACGTTTTAGGTTTGCTTGGCTTCTTCAGTCGGATCTCATCTCGCCACCGGGTCAGAAACACAAGCATATACACGTGGATGCGCATAGCGACGGGTTTCCACCCTGTGGAACTTGGGAGTTCACAGTGAGTGCTCTGCGGTCTGAGAAAAGCAGCCTCGTTAGTTGCAGTCACTGAACGCTAGGTGGCGCAAAGCTACCGTCATTTTGGAAGGCCTGCCTGAGTTCCATTTCCAGTTTAGATATAATCTATCTACATGTATAGACATAGATACATAGATAGATAGATAGATAGACAGACAGACTGACAGACTTAGATATCTATATCTATATCCATATACAGATCACTACGCTGCAAGCAGCTGCGTCATATCTTCCTCTCTTCCCTCAGCCTACTGAGTCCCTGGAAAGACAGATGGGCACGGGCCTCAGTGCAGTTGTACTCCCGCTTCTTCTCCCCCCCCCCCCCTACAGTAAAGTCCTGGAAGCACTGGGGGGTGGGGAGGACATACCGCTTTCACCCCTGGTATCTGATCACGTTCCTTAGCCTTTAACATGCCCCACCTAGGAGATAGCTTCTGTGCCTCTGCCCGACCCTTGGAATTTCAACTATAATCCCCACTTCCCCCATCCCACTCACTCCAATTCCCCAGTAGTAGTCCCTCCCAAGGCTGTCACCACCAGAGGTCCATAGTAAACACCTCCCCCCCCCCCCCCCCCCCCGCCCCTGAGAGTTATGAGGGAGGGCCTGGATGAGGTTAAGAGAGAAACGAACAAAAATAAAACAGTGATGTTTCCCGTGTGTGTGTGTGTGTGTGTGTGTGTGTGTGTGTGTGTGTCTGTCTGTCTGTCTGTCTGTCTAGTGTGTACCTGTCTGAGCCCAAAACCCAAACAGGATGGATTTGGGCCTGGGGGAAGGAGAGGGAGGCCCTTCCTGGGTTTACTTTCTGGGGAAGGGAAGAGACAAAGGAAAAAAAGGTGAGGGTGTTGCCCAGCAATCAAGACCCTTTGTGGACCAATGCCCAAGGCCCTGGGTTTCTTCCCCAGCCTAGCATCACAAAAGAAACAAAAGTAGTGAACAAAGACAGACTCAAACAACCAAAACAGGCAATAAAATCTCATCTCAAAGACTCTGTGCTGGGCTGGGATGGGCTGGGATGCGCTGGGGTCCTTTATATCTCAGCGTTAGAGTGGTCGCCTAGCATATTCGAGGCCCTGGGTTAGATCCTCAGCTCCAGATAAAAAGAAATTAATAACATAAAGGCATTGTTTAAATACATACATACATACATACATACATACATACATAAATAGGTAAATAAATAAAATCCAGACACTAGAAGAGACCTTGCTCACACAGACAGAGGTGGTGGTGGTGGGGGGAAGATCAAGATGGAAATCACTCTACCCTTGGCATCCAATAGACAAATATGGCTCCCCATACTCATGTCAGGGTTTCCTTGGTGGGGATGGAACCAGAAACCAGCCCCTCACACAGGGGCTGGTTTCTGCCTGGAACCTGGAACTGGGGACTGAACACAGACACAGTTTACCACTGAGCTAAACCAACATCCCCTTTTTATACAGATATTTTTATATATTTTTGGTAAATCCATTGATTTATGAGTTGAACCCAGAAGCACTCACTTGACCACTGACTGAGCCACATCCCCATATTCAATTTATCTATCTATCTATCTATCTATCTATCTATCTATCTATCTATCATCTATCTATTCATTTGTTTTCTGGCTTGCTTGCTTGTTCTAGTTAAAGCTTGGTCCCGGGGTTTCAAAAACTGACTTCCAGACCACTCACGTTATAAAGGAATCAAGCCTTTATTAAAGCACAACTAGTGGCGACTGAGCAGAAGAACATAAAGCTGTTCCCCTGGCCAGCCCCAAACAATTGCAAGGGTGCCCCTTATAAGCCTCAAACCTGCAAAAGGGACGTTTTGGGGGGAGGGGGCGTCTAGCTAATGCAAGCAAGCCATGTTACAGAAGCGGGAGAGTGAAGTCAGGCGGAGGGACGCTCAGCCAATCACAATCAGCCTAGCCACTCCAGTGACAGAAGCTTAGCCCCCCCCCCCCCCCCCCCCGCTCCCCCTTTTATGGGCTAGTTACAGAAACAATGTCCCATTAGGTAGTTCCTTACTCTTAAAGGTTTCTATAGCACAAGGAAAAGAACATCTTGCGTCAGTCATGACCCTTCTACTTGGCCTGGTTGTTTTACAGAATGGGGACATAAAACAAAACGGAGTCCCATTTGCTTTTACTATCACAACTTTTCTTTGGGAGACAGGGGTCTCCTCGCGAGGTTACTTTCGCTATGAGTTTACGATCCTTCTCTCAACCTCCTCCTGATCCTCTTGGGGGTGGGCGGGGGAGGATCGACATGAACCCCCAACCCATACCTTTAATTTTTTGAGCTGTAGATGGATGGACACACTATCTTTACCTTATTTACTTGTTTGTCCCTTTGTTTTGGGTTCTGTGGTGCTCAGGATGGAATCCAGCGCCCCACACGTCCCAGGCAAGTGCTCTACTACCGAGCTAAAACCCTAGCCCAAGCTTTGCATTCTAGAATGAATACATTTCCTTCTATGCTGAAGGAACACAGACACATTTATTGCACAACAAGCCCAGAGATCTTCACATCACACTTGCCTAGAAGTCCTACATACATTCATTGACCTTTGACTTTGGAAGCCAAGTTCAGAATCTACCAGCTCTGGCCAGACTCTGGCCAGATAACTGCCACGATGTGGTGTTTTGCTCACCAACAGTTGGACCTAGGAGAACAGCTTGGACTCAAGTGGACAAATACTCTTATGCATTCAGGAAACAGTGCCACTCACCTGGTACAGGAGTGTTCTTTCAACAAATGATCCCCAAACCCTTACTTTTTCGATTAAAACTAACAGATGTGAAAACTGGTCATTAATGGCACAGATCTTTTTATTTATTTATTTATTTATTATTTTTTAGAGAGAGTGTGAGAGTGAGAGACAGGGAGAGAGAATTTTTTTAATATTTATTTATTTAGTTAGTTAGTTAGTTAGTTAGTTTTCCGCGGATATAACATCTTGATTTGTTTGCGGTGCTGAGGATCGAACCCTGGCCGCACGCATGCCAGGCGAGCATGCTACCACTTGAGCCACATCCCCAGCCCCAAGCACAGATCTTTCTCTTTTCGTTTTCTTTTCTTTCTTTCTTTCTTTCTTTCTTTCTTTCTTTCTTTCTTTCTTTTCTTTTTTTTTTTCTAAATCTGAATGTTACACCGAATGCATGTGTTAGAACTTCCACATGTGTCACTGACTATGGGATAAGTTTAGAGCTTCGATAAAATACACGTTCTAATAAAAAGGGTGACCTCTCATGTAGGAAACCTATATGTCTTTAAGTGTACCGACTTTTTAATAATAAAAAAATCTCTCAGACACAGCACAGCATAGTACTCTAGTCCCCAGATGTGCACACATCTCCAGTGACAGAGATGTGGGGTGATTCAGGAGAATCACAAGACTAAGCCCAGCCTCAGCAACTTATGGAGCCCTGGGGTAACTCGACAGAGAGAGAGAGGGGGGGGGGGGAGAGACAGAGAGAGAGAGAGAGAGACAGAGAGAGACAGAGAAGGGGGGATAGGTGTTGGGGGGGGTGTTGCTCAGAGGCAAAGCATCTCAGAAGGAAGAGGGGGAATTTATTATAATAAGAAAACATAAGAACTGAACCTTTACAGCAACAAAACTCTGATGACTCTGCTGACACTCTGTTGTTCTAACCCATCGGAGGCCTAGCAAGGTTATCAAACAGAAAAGTGATTTTCTGGATGAAAATTCTAAATATTTGTTAGCCAATGGGCAGATAACCCACCCTGAAAGTCAATATGGCTTCACCTATGATTAGGGAGGGGGAGGGTAGGGAAAAGAGAAAGGAAAAAGGATATGGGTTTTAACATGAGCCTCAGTGGCTGAGCAGTGAGACTTATACTCAAAGCCTATAAAGTGGACCCCTGTTACATTTTCTGACACCCACCACCACCTCACCCCCCCCACCCCCCCACCCCGCTTTAATTGATTTGACAGTTGGGAGAAAAATTTAAAAAAAAAAAAAAAAGACAAAAAAGGACAACAACAGCAACAGACAGAAACAACAACCACCCTTACCGAATTTCTGAATTTACATGAGTGAATGACTCTTCTTGATTCTCAGTAACATAGTTTATACTTTTCATGGTTTTTGATTTGTTTGTATGTAATTAAAAAAAAAAATCAGAAGAAATTATTGGTATGCATGGTGGTGGTGGTGGCGGTGGTGGCAAAAAGTAACCTGGAACCTGCTTTACTTAGGCTACTGGTTTGATAAAGTCTTCCTTGCATGGATGTGTTGTTGTAGGGACAAATGAGGCAAGGCACCGACCGAACAGAGCAGGAAAACGGTTTTATTTGGCTGCAGCCAGGTTCAGAGAAGATGGCTTTTGCTGTAAGGAATTAATCCCCTGAACCCAAAGTTCAGGTAGTTTCAGAGTTTTATACCCAGCATGTAAGGGGAGGGGCTCAGAAATTCATGGTCTGCAGAAGTTCACATAAAAGCAGCTTTTTCTCTCACTGTTCTGGGCATGTTAACCCTTGGAGGACAACACCTGAGAAGGGGAGAGCTTCTTCTCCCCTGTCTACTCTCCCCCTGCCAGCTGTTACCATGGAGTCCAGTTGGTACCCTCTCGTATCTTAAACATGTAGACATCTCTGTGAAGCCCAGCTCAAGGCCAGAGGCCTTGTTTGCACATTTCTTCAAAGTACTGTTCTGGACATGTTTGTGAAAAACTAGTAACGGGGTGTCCAGCACCTGGAGTGCTGGTATCTTCTCGGCCAGTGGCCAAGTAAACAGGGCGACACGAAAATAGGAAGTTTATCCACCTTGAATTCTTTTGCACAGAGAGACTCTTTTGCTGACAGACCTAAAACCAGTCTGGGTGAAGATTTCAGAAGAGGCCCAGTTAAGACTTTTCAGTGGAGAAAGGGGGTGCCACTTCAGATGATGAAGTTTTACCTAACAATAGTTTGGTTTCCAAAGGCTTTTTTTTTTTTTTTTTTTTTTTGGTAATCCAATCCCCTGCTTTTCCCTTAGAGCTCTTCTCTTTTCTCTTAGAAAACTCTACTCTTACTCAGAGGTCCAAATCTCCATTCCAATGACACAGGGGGGGAAAAAAAAAAAAAAAAAAAATTCTCTCAAGCACCTGGACCCCTCCTGCCCCAAACACAGGAGTTCTGGGTGATCAATGAATTTAAAAGGCAGGAAGAATGGATCATTAACAGAAATGAACATAACCACAGTTACTACTTTCTAAGAGCTGGAAAGAATTACCCAGGGCAGAGCTTCCAACTGAAACACTGTAATTATTAGACAACAAACAGACAGACAGACAGACAGACAGACAGACAGACAGTCAGACAGACAAAAACCCTGAAGTACAAGAGACTCTCCCCTTCTCTCTCTATAACACACACACACACACACACACACACACACACACACACACACACACACCCCTCTCTTTCTCTACACCAAACTCTTTTTAATCGCTTGATTTTCAGTTTCTCACTTAGTGGAGCACCCCTTTTCTTTAGGATCAATCTCCTCCTGGGTTTCTTTTTATACCAAAGGGGGGCAAGTTACACATAATCCAGGAGAAGAAGGCCAAAGCAATCAGGTTATTAAGGAACATCAGGAGAGAGAAATTAAATGCTGGTAGACACATTGAACAAGTGCTCTGAAACAAATGATATTCAAATTAACCTCTTAGTGTAGTTTTAAACCAATCGGTCAGCATAAATGCAGAGTTAGAGAGACAAACTGACCCTTAAAACAGGTTGGGAATTGTGAACAGCCTGGAGAGGCCACATTTTTCTTCCTTCAGGGGCAGTGGGAGAGACTTTGCCCTGCCTGTTGTTATGTAAATCAGAACTGAGACCTGCCCCAAGCAAGCCCGGTTTAGTGTAAGAATCTTACTTCCCCGCCCTGATAACTGGCACCCCAGCCTGGCAGGAAACAAATTTTCCCTTGCAGACAAAGCGGTAGGAACCCAAAGTGGCGGGAACCACCCTTCCCCGCTCCCCTCCCCCCTCCCCCTCCCCCCCCCCAAAAAAAACCCAAAAAAACCCCACAATGTCACCGAGAAGGCGTAGTACAAGTACCTGCTTTATCTAGGCTACTGGTTTGATAAAGTTGGCACTTTGTTGGGGGTATTTGGGTATTTCAATCTCACCTTGACCCCTGACCCGCCCCTCTCAAGAGTTTGTGACAGATGGATGCGGCTATTTCTCCCTGAGATTTGTGAATGTACAGGTTTATACTTTCTTTGGGTTTCATCCCGTTCTTGAAATGAATCCTGGCAGTGGCCCACATGCTACGACCTCCAGCTTACTTTTGTGTTGTTCAGAGAAGAGTTGTGGTGTGATTTCATCTTTTAGACTTTGTCGAGATTTGGTTTATGTTCCATTCTATGGTCAACTTTGGTAAACATTCCGTATTCACTTGAAAAGAATGTCTGCTGTGTAGTGGTGGCCTTGCAGTGTTCTGAACGTGCCCATTAGGTGTGGGTTGTTCGTGATGTAGTTCTGCTGTCCTTTGTTCCTGATTATTTATTTATGGCCTAAGTCGTCCTCAGCTGCTAAGGGACGAGTGTTCTCATCTCCTTGCCATAATAGATTTATCCATCTTTTCCTTTAATTCTCTGTGGTTTTCATGCAGGTATTTATTTATTTATTTATTTAGTTAGTTAGTTAGTTAGTTAGTTAGTTAGTTATAGCTGTTGATGGACACAATGTCTTTATTTTTGTTTATTTATTTTTATGTGGTGCTGAGGATTGAACCCAGGGCCTCACGAATGCAAGGCAAGCACTCTACCACTGAGCTACAATTCCAACCCTCATGTAGGTATTTTGAGGTTATTGAATGACTTGCACACTACCTTAAGATTGTTTAATGCTTCCTCAAAGATCTGACTGTTTATCAATGTGCTATGTTCCTCCTACGCCTGGCAGTGATTGTCTTGTGTGTACCTTGAAGTCATACTAAAAATAAAATAAATAAGTGACTGGGTACAGTGGCCTATGCCTGTCATCCCAGACAGGCTTCTCTCTCTCTCTCTCTCTCTCTCTCTCACACACACACACACACACACACACACACACACACACACAGCTGAGGCAGGAGGATCCAGAGTTTAAAGCCACCCTCAGCAAAAGTGAGACACTAAGCAACTCAGTGAGACCCTGTCTCTAAGTAATATACTAGATAGGTAGGGCTAGGGGATGTGGCTCAGTAGTCAGTGAGTGCCCCTGAGTTCAATCCCTCCTTACAGGCCTCCTCCAATAAATAAACAAACAGATAAAAAAATACATACGTTTATTTTGTTTATTTAGGTGATGATGATGATGATGATTTCAATGTGGTGCCCGGGATTGAACCCTGTGCCTCATGCGTACTTGGTAAGTACTGTACCACTGAGCCACAACACCAGACTGACAACACCATGAAGTGCTCTTGCAACCTTTCTCCAGCTTTATTTATCCCAGAGCATGTGGTGTTTCAGTCTAGGGCAACAGACCATGCTTTTTAGCCAAGGCAGCCTCTCTTAGAGCCCTGTTACAGCTTCTTATTACCAAGTGTCTAAATGTAAAATTTGGCTCTGTGATATTGATAGATCAATAAAAATAAAGATACAAAAAAAAAAAAAAAAAAAAAGATAAAACGGTCAAACTGACAAAATACAACTTCACAAGGAAGAATCCTTGTGATGATTTGTTCGATGATTTGTTCCTTTTTGTATGGCGTGCTAAGGCTCAAACTCTGTGCCAGGCCGGCCCTCTGCTACTGACCCAAAGACACAGACAGACCCTAGACAAGAAAGGATTCTCAGAGGCTGGTCATCTTCCAATTTTTTTTTTTTTTTTTTTGTACAGAAAAAGGAGGAAACACAAAGCCCAAAGACAAGCAGATCAAATTCCCAAGCAACCGATTTCAAACTGATTTTGACATGTTTCTGTCAATTCCTACATTGTCTGGATGGATCGAACCGTGGCCTAGCAGCTAGTCTGCCTGTCTAATTGTGGCTTCACCGTGGTGGTTTCGGTTTTGAAGTCCCACACCGTCCGTGTCCCCCGCCGGATTCTCTGGGGGTGCTGGGCAGACTGCCGGCGCCTCCCGCTGCTGCGGGGCACCCTGGCGGGGTGGGGGTGGGGCGGCTGGTGGGACGTGTCCAGGTGACTTTCTACGACCCCTGCGAAGCGGATCCCGCTGACACCGACCCTTCCGCCTGATTTTGTTGACGGTTTTCGAGCTCCCCCTGGTGGCCGCTTTTATAGGAGTGTCTTAATCCACTTCTGAGAAGTATCTGTTCAGGTCCTTGGCCCATGGATTGATTGCATTATTTGTTTGATTCTTCCCCGCCCCCCCCCCCCGCCCCGTTGTCGTTGTTGTTTCGCTCTGGGGCAAGGGCCCACGCTTTTTAGCCAAGGCAGCCGCTCTTAGCGCCCTGTTACAGCTTCTTATTACCATGTGCCTAAACGTAAAATTTGGCTCTGTGACCCGGTGGAAAATGACTTTCGGTTCAAGAAAATGCTCATTTCTTACTCAGGTAAATAAATAGGTAAATAAAAACACAAATTCAAATAAGAATTAATGGGCTGGAGATGTGCCTCAAGTGGTAATGCGCTCCCGCGGCATGCGCGGGGCGCTGGGTTCGATCCTCAGCACCGCGTAAAATAAAATAAAGATGTTGTGCCCACCGCATACTGAAAAATAAACATTAAAAAATATTCTCTCTCTCTCTCTCTCTCTCTCTCTCTCTCTCTCTCTCTCTCCTCTCTCTCTCCACCCCCCTCTTCCCTCTCTCTCTCTCCCCCCCCTCCTCCTCCTCTCTGTCTTTACAAAAGAAAAATAAGTAAAAGTTAAAAAGGGGGCTGGGGATGTGGCTCAAGCGGTAGCGCAGTTGCAGTTGCCCGGGTTCGGTCCTCAGCACACAAACAAAGATGTTGTTAAAAAAAAAAAAAAAAAGTAAATATTGAAATTCTCTCTCACTCTCTCTTAAAAAAAAAAAAAAAAAAAAAAAAAAAAAAAAAGATAACGTGGCCAGGCAGAGAAAATAGAACTCCCCAAGGAAGAATCCTTATTCCTATTATGATCAGTATTCTTTTTTTTTTTTTTTTTTTTCTTTTTTAGAGTAGTTGTAGGTGGACAGCACGCCTTCTTTCGACTTTGTTCCTTTTTGTATGCCGCGCTAAGGCTCAAACCCAGTGCCTCCTATGTGCTAGGCCGGCCCTCTGGCACTGAACCACAGACACAGAGGAGGAAGGTTTCTCAGAGGCTGTTCATCTTCCCATTTTTTTTTTTTTTTTTTTTTTTGGTACAGAGACAGGCGGAAACACCGAGCCCAAAGACCAGCAGATCAAATTCCCCAGCCACCGATTTCGACGGGTTTTTACATGTTTCTGTCAATTCCTCCATTCTCTGGATGGATCGGACCGTGGCCTAGCAGCTAGTCTGCCTGTCTAATAGTGGCTTCACCGTGGTGGTTTCGGTTTTGAAGTCCCACACTGCCCGTGTCCCCCGCCGGATTCTCTAGGGGTGCTGGGCCGATCTGCCTGCGTCTCGTGCCCGCCGCTGTTGGGGGGGGGGGGCCCTGGCGGGGCGACCCGGCTGGTGGGACGTGTCCGGGTGACTTTCTACGACCCCTGCGGAGCGGATCCCGCTGACGCCGACCGAGGTTCCGCGTCCCTTCCTCCTGATTTGGTTGACGGTTGTCGAGCTCCCCCTGGTGGCCGCTTTTATAGGAGCGTCGGATCATCGGAAGTCTCCAAGGCGTGATATTCGGCGGCGGTGGCCGAGACAGAGTTCCAGGAGCTGGGCGGCGCCAGCGGAACTGTCTCGGTCACGCTGGGCTGGGCCGTTGTGGCCCGTTGGCGGGATATTGGACCTGCAGGCTTACTGTGTGTGTGTCGGTTGTCTTCTCTCCCTGCACGGTCCGGGCCGCGGGCGCCTCGGGTGGCAGTCTGAGCGGTTCCTTCGCCGCCACGGGCTTCGCTTTGCCCGGTCTGGGTCGGTCGCCGGCACTTCTGTCTTATTTTTCTCCCGCTTCCTCTCCCTCTCTCTCGCGGGTTTTGGCCGCGGGGCTGCGGGGCTTCACCGGGCGGGCCAGGCGGGTGTGCTCGCCCGGCCTTGCCGCATTGCCTCTTCGGGGGCCCGCTGCCCGGGGCTTGTCCTGTTGGCTACGCCCGGCGTCCTTCGGACGTGTTCCCCGTCCGCCCTTCCCCCCCCCCCCCCCCCGGTCCTGCTCGCTGGGGATGGCGGTCCCCGTCTCTTGTCTTTGCCTTCGTCAACGAGGGTCGACCAGTTGTCCCTAGGGGCTCTGGATCTCGGTGATGGGCTCGATTTCGCGGTCCGCTGACCGTGACTGTGTTCAGGGAAGGCGGCAGTGGTGAGTGAACTGTTCCCGGTTGCCCCGGTCGCGATTGTTTTGGCCCGAGTTGGCCGTTTTCTGCCATCGGGTAGGTGCTGACACGTTGTCCTCTGGCGGCACACGCCAGAGCGAGGGAGCTTGGGCCTCCGGGTGCGTGCGGGGCTCTGGGCTGATGGGGTGGCCCGGACCCGTTCCCTCTTGAGCTGCTTGCCTGGGCCTGCGTGCGACGGCTCTTTGGCGCACCTGGAGCGCCCTCGCGGTGGTGCCGCCTCTGGCCGGCCGGCCTTCTGGCGCCGGAGGGCGGCGGGGGTAGGTGGCGGGTGGTCCTTTACCGCCCGTGCGCTCCTCGCTGCGGGCACCGAGGGTGGCGTGACGACGCTTGCTTCCATGGCTCCGAGCCGCGTGTCAGGCGTTCCCCGTTCCGTGTCGTCGGCCGCTCTCCCTGGGGTGTGGGGCCGGCGAGGCCGTAGCAGGCTCCTCTTAGAAGCGGTCCTCGCCGGGTCTCCCCCTGCTCCCTGGGCCTCTCCCGCCCACTCTGCTGATCGATGTGGTGACTTTGCGCTCTCCTGGGCTGGACCAAAGCCGCGCCAGGCGAGGGACGGACATTCATGGCGAATGGGCCGACTCTTCTCGTCCTGCCCGCGGGCCCCTCGCCTTGCCTCCCCGCCCGTTCGCGGTGCGGGGAAGGGCGGGGGTGCGGAATCCGGCCTCGACCTCGCTCCTGGGGTCCTCTGACGTAGCGGGTGCTTCTCGCTCGCCGCCCCCCCTGGGCGGCCAAGGGCCGTGTGTGGCCCTCCCCGGCGCGGGGAGGGCTGCCACCGTGCTGCCTCGGCGCGACGGTGCGCCTCTGCTTCGGTGCTCCTGGGGCGCTCCGGGTTGTTTCCTGAGGTGCCTGAGGCTGAGGCGGTGTGTGCTGCTCCCGATCCCAGTGCCGCTGCCGCGGCCGGCCGCCGCCTCGCTGTCGGTCTCGCCCCGTCCGTGGGGGTTTCCGAGGCGAGTGCCTGACGGGAAGAGCGGTGTCGCTTCTTTCGGGGGATCGAGGCGGTAAGCTCGGCAGCGTTGCCCGTTCCCTCTCCGGGGGGAGGGTGTCGCGTTGTCGTCCCCAGCGCCGAGTGGCGTGGGGAGTGTTAGGCGAGCGGGCGCCCGGGCGCTCTTCCCTCTCTCCGGTGGGGGGAAGGAGACGTTGCCCGGGCGTGTGAGCGATTGTGGCGGGACGCCGAGCTGGGGCCGGTCGGGCCCCCGAGGCGATGGGGCTTTGGGTGTCCCCGGCCGCGAACGCTCAAGAAGCCTTGTGCTTGCCTGTACCGCAGATCCCCCTCGTTGTCTCGGCGGCCGGTTGGCAGAGGGGCTGGGTTGGGTGCGGCCCACCCTCAGTGAGGAAGTTTCTCTAGCGATCCGTGAAGGGCGTGCCTTGTGTGGGGGTACCGGATTCCCCCGTTGGCCGCCCCCTGCCTTTTGCGCTACGCTACCGTCGGTGGTGTGTGTGTAGGCGAGAGTCCCCCCTCCCCGCCGTCTGGGAGTGCAGGGGTCCGCCGGCCCCCCGCGGGTGGGGGCCGAGCGCCTGCTCTTTGTGCCTACCGCGGCCCACGCCTCCCCCCTTCGAGTCGGGGGAGGGTTCCCGCTGGGCCTTGGCCGGGCCTTCTGGCGCGCGTGGGGCCACTGTGTGGGTCGCTGGTGCCGCGTGTGTGCGCGGTGGCGGTGGGGCGCTGTTCGCGCGGCCGGGGGTTGAGGGGCCGCGTCCCTCTTTCCCCCGCGCCCGCTGCGAGTGTCCCTCTGCCCGCTCCCGGTCCCGAGCCGGCGGGCGACCTGCGTGCGTGTGCGCTGGCCCGGGGCGCGGCCGCCGCGGCCCCCCTGGGAGCGTTCCGCGGGCGGTGTGGTGAGCGAGTGGACCCTGGAGCTGGAGAGGCCCAGGTCGTGGGACTCGTCCGGCCCGAGGTTGTGGCGTTGCATGCTGGCGTTTGGAGGCCAGGCGCGCGTCTCGTCGCGTGGAGGGCCACCCTGTGGTGGCGGGGCGGCGGGTCTCGTGGGAGGTTCCGGGGGTGGGGCCGGAGGCCGGGTTGGCGTCGCAGGCGGTGCGGGACCGCCCTCGCGTGTGGCGGTGGGATCCCGCTTGTTTTCCTGGCGGCCCGACTCTGTGCCCGAGGTCTTCTCCCCGGTTTCCTTTCCGCGTTTCTTTGCCCCTCGCCGCCTCCGGCGCGCCCTCCATCCGGGCGGGGTTGTGGCCCCCTCCTCGCCTCCGCCGGGCCTCCCCCCGGCTGGCCGGTCGCGGCCGCGCTGCCGCCCCCTCCCGGGCGTGTACCGGGTGTGGCGGTGGGCACGCTGGTCGGGCGGTTGTCGTTGGGGATGCTCGTCACGGTGTGCGGGTTGAGGGTTCGGGGGCTTCCCCGCCTCTTGCGACGGCGGTGGGGCGGCGGGGCCCTGTCCCCCGCGAGGGCCCTCCCGGGAGGTTGGCTGATGAAGGGAACCCGGCCGGCGGCTCGTCCGGGGCCACGCGGGACCGCCCGTGCGCCTGGTGTGCGCGCTGGCGGTGATACACCGCGTGCCGCCCTGGGTTTGTCCGGCCGGTGCGCCCGCGCGGCTCGGCCAGCTCTCTCCGGGCGGGGCTCCTCCGCGGGTCGGCAGGTGCCCTCTCCCGTTTCCCGCCGCCCTTCTGGCGCGCGCCGCTCCCCACGCCGGCTGCAGCCGCCGCCTCCTCGGGCGGCCGGCCCGTCCCCGTCTGGTCTCTTCGGGCCTTGGCCCGCCCGCTCTCTCGCCCCTTCGCGAGTTCGCTCCCACGGGGGGCCCGCCGCGGCCCCCGTCTCCTGGCCGCCACCGCCGCTTGTCCGCTGGCGACGGCGTCGTCGTGTGCCGGCGCTTGGGTGTGGGGGACGACGGGTCTGCCACCCCCGCCCCCGCGGGGCGCCGGTCACCCGCTCGGTGCCGCGCGAGGGTTGTGCCGCTCGGGTGCGCGTGTCCGGCCACGACCTGGTCCGGTCGCGGTGAGTCGTTCCCCGGTCGCGCCGCCGCACCGTTCCCCGGGCGGGGCAGGGGAGGTGGGGAAGGGCATCGCCCCGAACCACTCGCACCCCCGTCCCCGTCCGCGCGAGCGCGGCGGCCTGGTCCGCGGGGCGGCTCTTGTGCCACCGTTGGGTTCGTGGGGAGTCGTGCGTCTCTGGCGCTCCCTCCCCTCGTCCTCGCGCGCGCGTGATGGCGTGTGCGGGTCGGGCGGTACCGTCCGGGGTGGGTCACGGCCCGCCCCGGGCGCGCCCCCGTCTCGCTCCCGTGCACGCCGCGCCGCGTGGGTTTCCCGCGGTGGCCGCCGCGGCCGTGGCCGTCGGGGTTCTCCCTCGGTCCCGCGCCCGGGCCGACCCTCGTGCGCCCGACTGCC
>NC_135307.1:198885092-198897592 GCF_048772815.1 Callospermophilus lateralis
GGCTGGCTGGCTGGCTGGCTGGCTGGCTGAGGTTTATGTAGCGCCGAGTAGGTCTACAGGTAAAATTGGATCCCAGAGCAACTGTGCAGTTACTCAGGGTCCTTGCCTTCCCCAACTGTCCCCTATCGGACCGAAGCTGCTCCCTCCCCTAAGGCCTTTCTCAGTCGGCTAATCCACCACACTTAGGAGTGGTGAAGGTGGGACACACGTTTTAGGTTTGCTTGGCTTCTTCAGTCGGATCTCATCTCGCCACCGGGTCAGAAACACAAGCATATACACGTGGATGCGCATAGCGACGGGTTTCCACCCTGTGGAACTTGGGAGTTCACAGTGAGTGCTCTGCGGTCTGAGAAAAGCAGCCTCGTTAGTTGCAGTCACTGAACGCTAGGTGGCGCAAAGCTACCGTCATTTTGGAAGGCCTGCCTGAGTTCCATTTCCAGTTTAGATATAATCTATCTACATGTATAGACATAGATACATAGATAGATAGATAGATAGACAGACAGACTGACAGACTTAGATATCTATATCTATATCCATATACAGATCACTACGCTGCAAGCAGCTGCGTCATATCTTCCTCTCTTCCCTCAGCCTACTGAGTCCCTGGAAAGACAGATGGGCACGGGCCTCAGTGCAGTTGTACTCCCGCTTCTTCTCCCCCCCCCCCCCTACAGTAAAGTCCTGGAAGCACTGGGGGGTGGGGAGGACATACCGCTTTCACCCCTGGTATCTGATCACGTTCCTTAGCCTTTAACATGCCCCACCTAGGAGATAGCTTCTGTGCCTCTGCCCGACCCTTGGAATTTCAACTATAATCCCCACTTCCCCCATCCCACTCACTCCAATTCCCCAGTAGTAGTCCCTCCCAAGGCTGTCACCACCAGAGGTCCATAGTAAACACCTCCCCCCCCCCCCCCCCCCCCGCCCCTGAGAGTTATGAGGGAGGGCCTGGATGAGGTTAAGAGAGAAACGAACAAAAATAAAACAGTGATGTTTCCCGTGTGTGTGTGTGTGTGTGTGTGTGTGTGTGTGTGTGTGTCTGTCTGTCTGTCTGTCTGTCTAGTGTGTACCTGTCTGAGCCCAAAACCCAAACAGGATGGATTTGGGCCTGGGGGAAGGAGAGGGAGGCCCTTCCTGGGTTTACTTTCTGGGGAAGGGAAGAGACAAAGGAAAAAAAGGTGAGGGTGTTGCCCAGCAATCAAGACCCTTTGTGGACCAATGCCCAAGGCCCTGGGTTTCTTCCCCAGCCTAGCATCACAAAAGAAACAAAAGTAGTGAACAAAGACAGACTCAAACAACCAAAACAGGCAATAAAATCTCATCTCAAAGACTCTGTGCTGGGCTGGGATGGGCTGGGATGCGCTGGGGTCCTTTATATCTCAGCGTTAGAGTGGTCGCCTAGCATATTCGAGGCCCTGGGTTAGATCCTCAGCTCCAGATAAAAAGAAATTAATAACATAAAGGCATTGTTTAAATACATACATACATACATACATACATACATACATAAATAGGTAAATAAATAAAATCCAGACACTAGAAGAGACCTTGCTCACACAGACAGAGGTGGTGGTGGTGGGGGGAAGATCAAGATGGAAATCACTCTACCCTTGGCATCCAATAGACAAATATGGCTCCCCATACTCATGTCAGGGTTTCCTTGGTGGGGATGGAACCAGAAACCAGCCCCTCACACAGGGGCTGGTTTCTGCCTGGAACCTGGAACTGGGGACTGAACACAGACACAGTTTACCACTGAGCTAAACCAACATCCCCTTTTTATACAGATATTTTTATATATTTTTGGTAAATCCATTGATTTATGAGTTGAACCCAGAAGCACTCACTTGACCACTGACTGAGCCACATCCCCATATTCAATTTATCTATCTATCTATCTATCTATCTATCTATCTATCTATCTATCATCTATCTATTCATTTGTTTTCTGGCTTGCTTGCTTGTTCTAGTTAAAGCTTGGTCCCGGGGTTTCAAAAACTGACTTCCAGACCACTCACGTTATAAAGGAATCAAGCCTTTATTAAAGCACAACTAGTGGCGACTGAGCAGAAGAACATAAAGCTGTTCCCCTGGCCAGCCCCAAACAATTGCAAGGGTGCCCCTTATAAGCCTCAAACCTGCAAAAGGGACGTTTTGGGGGGAGGGGGCGTCTAGCTAATGCAAGCAAGCCATGTTACAGAAGCGGGAGAGTGAAGTCAGGCGGAGGGACGCTCAGCCAATCACAATCAGCCTAGCCACTCCAGTGACAGAAGCTTAGCCCCCCCCCCCCCCCCCCCCGCTCCCCCTTTTATGGGCTAGTTACAGAAACAATGTCCCATTAGGTAGTTCCTTACTCTTAAAGGTTTCTATAGCACAAGGAAAAGAACATCTTGCGTCAGTCATGACCCTTCTACTTGGCCTGGTTGTTTTACAGAATGGGGACATAAAACAAAACGGAGTCCCATTTGCTTTTACTATCACAACTTTTCTTTGGGAGACAGGGGTCTCCTCGCGAGGTTACTTTCGCTATGAGTTTACGATCCTTCTCTCAACCTCCTCCTGATCCTCTTGGGGGTGGGCGGGGGAGGATCGACATGAACCCCCAACCCATACCTTTAATTTTTTGAGCTGTAGATGGATGGACACACTATCTTTACCTTATTTACTTGTTTGTCCCTTTGTTTTGGGTTCTGTGGTGCTCAGGATGGAATCCAGCGCCCCACACGTCCCAGGCAAGTGCTCTACTACCGAGCTAAAACCCTAGCCCAAGCTTTGCATTCTAGAATGAATACATTTCCTTCTATGCTGAAGGAACACAGACACATTTATTGCACAACAAGCCCAGAGATCTTCACATCACACTTGCCTAGAAGTCCTACATACATTCATTGACCTTTGACTTTGGAAGCCAAGTTCAGAATCTACCAGCTCTGGCCAGACTCTGGCCAGATAACTGCCACGATGTGGTGTTTTGCTCACCAACAGTTGGACCTAGGAGAACAGCTTGGACTCAAGTGGACAAATACTCTTATGCATTCAGGAAACAGTGCCACTCACCTGGTACAGGAGTGTTCTTTCAACAAATGATCCCCAAACCCTTACTTTTTCGATTAAAACTAACAGATGTGAAAACTGGTCATTAATGGCACAGATCTTTTTATTTATTTATTTATTTATTATTTTTTAGAGAGAGTGTGAGAGTGAGAGACAGGGAGAGAGAATTTTTTTAATATTTATTTATTTAGTTAGTTAGTTAGTTAGTTAGTTTTCCGCGGATATAACATCTTGATTTGTTTGCGGTGCTGAGGATCGAACCCTGGCCGCACGCATGCCAGGCGAGCATGCTACCACTTGAGCCACATCCCCAGCCCCAAGCACAGATCTTTCTCTTTTCGTTTTCTTTTCTTTCTTTCTTTCTTTCTTTCTTTCTTTCTTTCTTTCTTTCTTTTCTTTTTTTTTTTCTAAATCTGAATGTTACACCGAATGCATGTGTTAGAACTTCCACATGTGTCACTGACTATGGGATAAGTTTAGAGCTTCGATAAAATACACGTTCTAATAAAAAGGGTGACCTCTCATGTAGGAAACCTATATGTCTTTAAGTGTACCGACTTTTTAATAATAAAAAAATCTCTCAGACACAGCACAGCATAGTACTCTAGTCCCCAGATGTGCACACATCTCCAGTGACAGAGATGTGGGGTGATTCAGGAGAATCACAAGACTAAGCCCAGCCTCAGCAACTTATGGAGCCCTGGGGTAACTCGACAGAGAGAGAGAGGGGGGGGGGGGAGAGACAGAGAGAGAGAGAGAGAGACAGAGAGAGACAGAGAAGGGGGGATAGGTGTTGGGGGGGGTGTTGCTCAGAGGCAAAGCATCTCAGAAGGAAGAGGGGGAATTTATTATAATAAGAAAACATAAGAACTGAACCTTTACAGCAACAAAACTCTGATGACTCTGCTGACACTCTGTTGTTCTAACCCATCGGAGGCCTAGCAAGGTTATCAAACAGAAAAGTGATTTTCTGGATGAAAATTCTAAATATTTGTTAGCCAATGGGCAGATAACCCACCCTGAAAGTCAATATGGCTTCACCTATGATTAGGGAGGGGGAGGGTAGGGAAAAGAGAAAGGAAAAAGGATATGGGTTTTAACATGAGCCTCAGTGGCTGAGCAGTGAGACTTATACTCAAAGCCTATAAAGTGGACCCCTGTTACATTTTCTGACACCCACCACCACCTCACCCCCCCCACCCCCCCACCCCGCTTTAATTGATTTGACAGTTGGGAGAAAAATTTAAAAAAAAAAAAAAAAGACAAAAAAGGACAACAACAGCAACAGACAGAAACAACAACCACCCTTACCGAATTTCTGAATTTACATGAGTGAATGACTCTTCTTGATTCTCAGTAACATAGTTTATACTTTTCATGGTTTTTGATTTGTTTGTATGTAATTAAAAAAAAAAATCAGAAGAAATTATTGGTATGCATGGTGGTGGTGGTGGCGGTGGTGGCAAAAAGTAACCTGGAACCTGCTTTACTTAGGCTACTGGTTTGATAAAGTCTTCCTTGCATGGATGTGTTGTTGTAGGGACAAATGAGGCAAGGCACCGACCGAACAGAGCAGGAAAACGGTTTTATTTGGCTGCAGCCAGGTTCAGAGAAGATGGCTTTTGCTGTAAGGAATTAATCCCCTGAACCCAAAGTTCAGGTAGTTTCAGAGTTTTATACCCAGCATGTAAGGGGAGGGGCTCAGAAATTCATGGTCTGCAGAAGTTCACATAAAAGCAGCTTTTTCTCTCACTGTTCTGGGCATGTTAACCCTTGGAGGACAACACCTGAGAAGGGGAGAGCTTCTTCTCCCCTGTCTACTCTCCCCCTGCCAGCTGTTACCATGGAGTCCAGTTGGTACCCTCTCGTATCTTAAACATGTAGACATCTCTGTGAAGCCCAGCTCAAGGCCAGAGGCCTTGTTTGCACATTTCTTCAAAGTACTGTTCTGGACATGTTTGTGAAAAACTAGTAACGGGGTGTCCAGCACCTGGAGTGCTGGTATCTTCTCGGCCAGTGGCCAAGTAAACAGGGCGACACGAAAATAGGAAGTTTATCCACCTTGAATTCTTTTGCACAGAGAGACTCTTTTGCTGACAGACCTAAAACCAGTCTGGGTGAAGATTTCAGAAGAGGCCCAGTTAAGACTTTTCAGTGGAGAAAGGGGGTGCCACTTCAGATGATGAAGTTTTACCTAACAATAGTTTGGTTTCCAAAGGCTTTTTTTTTTTTTTTTTTTTTTTGGTAATCCAATCCCCTGCTTTTCCCTTAGAGCTCTTCTCTTTTCTCTTAGAAAACTCTACTCTTACTCAGAGGTCCAAATCTCCATTCCAATGACACAGGGGGGGAAAAAAAAAAAAAAAAAAAATTCTCTCAAGCACCTGGACCCCTCCTGCCCCAAACACAGGAGTTCTGGGTGATCAATGAATTTAAAAGGCAGGAAGAATGGATCATTAACAGAAATGAACATAACCACAGTTACTACTTTCTAAGAGCTGGAAAGAATTACCCAGGGCAGAGCTTCCAACTGAAACACTGTAATTATTAGACAACAAACAGACAGACAGACAGACAGACAGACAGACAGACAGTCAGACAGACAAAAACCCTGAAGTACAAGAGACTCTCCCCTTCTCTCTCTATAACACACACACACACACACACACACACACACACACACACACACACACACCCCTCTCTTTCTCTACACCAAACTCTTTTTAATCGCTTGATTTTCAGTTTCTCACTTAGTGGAGCACCCCTTTTCTTTAGGATCAATCTCCTCCTGGGTTTCTTTTTATACCAAAGGGGGGCAAGTTACACATAATCCAGGAGAAGAAGGCCAAAGCAATCAGGTTATTAAGGAACATCAGGAGAGAGAAATTAAATGCTGGTAGACACATTGAACAAGTGCTCTGAAACAAATGATATTCAAATTAACCTCTTAGTGTAGTTTTAAACCAATCGGTCAGCATAAATGCAGAGTTAGAGAGACAAACTGACCCTTAAAACAGGTTGGGAATTGTGAACAGCCTGGAGAGGCCACATTTTTCTTCCTTCAGGGGCAGTGGGAGAGACTTTGCCCTGCCTGTTGTTATGTAAATCAGAACTGAGACCTGCCCCAAGCAAGCCCGGTTTAGTGTAAGAATCTTACTTCCCCGCCCTGATAACTGGCACCCCAGCCTGGCAGGAAACAAATTTTCCCTTGCAGACAAAGCGGTAGGAACCCAAAGTGGCGGGAACCACCCTTCCCCGCTCCCCTCCCCCCTCCCCCTCCCCCCCCCCAAAAAAAACCCAAAAAAACCCCACAATGTCACCGAGAAGGCGTAGTACAAGTACCTGCTTTATCTAGGCTACTGGTTTGATAAAGTTGGCACTTTGTTGGGGGTATTTGGGTATTTCAATCTCACCTTGACCCCTGACCCGCCCCTCTCAAGAGTTTGTGACAGATGGATGCGGCTATTTCTCCCTGAGATTTGTGAATGTACAGGTTTATACTTTCTTTGGGTTTCATCCCGTTCTTGAAATGAATCCTGGCAGTGGCCCACATGCTACGACCTCCAGCTTACTTTTGTGTTGTTCAGAGAAGAGTTGTGGTGTGATTTCATCTTTTAGACTTTGTCGAGATTTGGTTTATGTTCCATTCTATGGTCAACTTTGGTAAACATTCCGTATTCACTTGAAAAGAATGTCTGCTGTGTAGTGGTGGCCTTGCAGTGTTCTGAACGTGCCCATTAGGTGTGGGTTGTTCGTGATGTAGTTCTGCTGTCCTTTGTTCCTGATTATTTATTTATGGCCTAAGTCGTCCTCAGCTGCTAAGGGACGAGTGTTCTCATCTCCTTGCCATAATAGATTTATCCATCTTTTCCTTTAATTCTCTGTGGTTTTCATGCAGGTATTTATTTATTTATTTATTTAGTTAGTTAGTTAGTTAGTTAGTTAGTTAGTTATAGCTGTTGATGGACACAATGTCTTTATTTTTGTTTATTTATTTTTATGTGGTGCTGAGGATTGAACCCAGGGCCTCACGAATGCAAGGCAAGCACTCTACCACTGAGCTACAATTCCAACCCTCATGTAGGTATTTTGAGGTTATTGAATGACTTGCACACTACCTTAAGATTGTTTAATGCTTCCTCAAAGATCTGACTGTTTATCAATGTGCTATGTTCCTCCTACGCCTGGCAGTGATTGTCTTGTGTGTACCTTGAAGTCATACTAAAAATAAAATAAATAAGTGACTGGGTACAGTGGCCTATGCCTGTCATCCCAGACAGGCTTCTCTCTCTCTCTCTCTCTCTCTCTCTCACACACACACACACACACACACACACACACACACACACAGCTGAGGCAGGAGGATCCAGAGTTTAAAGCCACCCTCAGCAAAAGTGAGACACTAAGCAACTCAGTGAGACCCTGTCTCTAAGTAATATACTAGATAGGTAGGGCTAGGGGATGTGGCTCAGTAGTCAGTGAGTGCCCCTGAGTTCAATCCCTCCTTACAGGCCTCCTCCAATAAATAAACAAACAGATAAAAAAATACATACGTTTATTTTGTTTATTTAGGTGATGATGATGATGATGATTTCAATGTGGTGCCCGGGATTGAACCCTGTGCCTCATGCGTACTTGGTAAGTACTGTACCACTGAGCCACAACACCAGACTGACAACACCATGAAGTGCTCTTGCAACCTTTCTCCAGCTTTATTTATCCCAGAGCATGTGGTGTTTCAGTCTAGGGCAACAGACCATGCTTTTTAGCCAAGGCAGCCTCTCTTAGAGCCCTGTTACAGCTTCTTATTACCAAGTGTCTAAATGTAAAATTTGGCTCTGTGATATTGATAGATCAATAAAAATAAAGATACAAAAAAAAAAAAAAAAAAAAAGATAAAACGGTCAAACTGACAAAATACAACTTCACAAGGAAGAATCCTTGTGATGATTTGTTCGATGATTTGTTCCTTTTTGTATGGCGTGCTAAGGCTCAAACTCTGTGCCAGGCCGGCCCTCTGCTACTGACCCAAAGACACAGACAGACCCTAGACAAGAAAGGATTCTCAGAGGCTGGTCATCTTCCAATTTTTTTTTTTTTTTTTTTGTACAGAAAAAGGAGGAAACACAAAGCCCAAAGACAAGCAGATCAAATTCCCAAGCAACCGATTTCAAACTGATTTTGACATGTTTCTGTCAATTCCTACATTGTCTGGATGGATCGAACCGTGGCCTAGCAGCTAGTCTGCCTGTCTAATTGTGGCTTCACCGTGGTGGTTTCGGTTTTGAAGTCCCACACCGTCCGTGTCCCCCGCCGGATTCTCTGGGGGTGCTGGGCAGACTGCCGGCGCCTCCCGCTGCTGCGGGGCACCCTGGCGGGGTGGGGGTGGGGCGGCTGGTGGGACGTGTCCAGGTGACTTTCTACGACCCCTGCGAAGCGGATCCCGCTGACACCGACCCTTCCGCCTGATTTTGTTGACGGTTTTCGAGCTCCCCATGGTGGCCGCTTTTATAGGAGTGTCTTAATCCACTTCTGAGGAGTATCTGTTCAGGTCCTTGGCCCATGGATTGATTGCATTATTTGTTTGATTCTTCCCCGCCCCCCCCCCCCGCCCCGTTGTCGTTGTTGTTTCGCTCTGGGGCAAGGGCCCACGCTTTTTAGCCAAGGCAGCCGCTCTTAGCGCCCTGTTACAGCTTCTTATTACCATGTGCCTAAACGTAAAATTTGGCTCTGTGACCCGGTGGAAAATGACTTTCGGTTCAAGAAAATGCTCATTTCTTACTCAGGTAAATAAATAGGTAAATAAAAACACAAATTCAAATAAGAATTAATGGGCTGGAGATGTGCCTCAAGTGGTAATGCGCTCCCGCGGCATGCGCGGGGCGCTGGGTTCGATCCTCAGCACCGCGTAAAATAAAATAAAGATGTTGTGCCCACCGCATACTGAAAAATAAACATTAAAAAATATTCTCTCTCTCTCTCTCTCTCTCTCTCTCTCTCTCTCTCTCTCTCTCTCTCTCCACCCCCCTCTTCCCTCTCTCTCTCTCCCCCCCCTCCTCCTCCTCTCTGTCTTTACAAAAGAAAAATAAGTAAAAGTTAAAAAGGGGGCTGGGGATGTGGCTCAAGCGGTAGCGCAGTTGCAGTTGCCCGGGTTCGGTCCTCAGCACACAAACAAAGATGTTGTTAAAAAAAAAAAAAAAAAGTAAATATTGAAATTCTCTCTCACTCTCTCTTAAAAAAAAAAAAAAAAAAAAAAAAAAAAAAAAAGATAACGTGGCCAGGCAGAGAAAATAGAACTCCCCAAGGAAGAATCCTTATTCCTATTATGATCAGTATTCTTTTTTTTTTTTTTTTTTTTCTTTTTTAGAGTAGTTGTAGGTGGACAGCACGCCTTCTTTCGACTTTGTTCCTTTTTGTATGCCGCGCTAAGGCTCAAACCCAGTGCCTCCTATGTGCTAGGCCGGCCCTCTGGCACTGAACCACAGACACAGAGGAGGAAGGTTTCTCAGAGGCTGTTCATCTTCCCATTTTTTTTTTTTTTTTTTTTTTTGGTACAGAGACAGGCGGAAACACCGAGCCCAAAGACCAGCAGATCAAATTCCCCAGCCACCGATTTCGACGGGTTTTTACATGTTTCTGTCAATTCCTCCATTCTCTGGATGGATCGGACCGTGGCCTAGCAGCTAGTCTGCCTGTCTAATAGTGGCTTCACCGTGGTGGTTTCGGTTTTGAAGTCCCACACTGCCCGTGTCCCCCGCCGGATTCTCTAGGGGTGCTGGGCCGATCTGCCTGCGTCTCGTGCCCGCCGCTGTTGGGGGGGGGGGGCCCTGGCGGGGCGACCCGGCTGGTGGGACGTGTCCGGGTGACTTTCTACGACCCCTGCGGAGCGGATCCCGCTGACGCCGACCGAGGTTCCGCGTCCCTTCCTCCTGATTTGGTTGACGGTTGTCGAGCTCCCCCTGGTGGCCGCTTTTATAGGAGCGTCGGATCATCGGAAGTCTCCAAGGCGTGATATTCGGCGGCGGTGGCCGAGACAGAGTTCCAGGAGCTGGGCGGCGCCAGCGGAACTGTCTCGGTCACGCTGGGCTGGGCCGTTGTGGCCCGTTGGCGGGATATTGGACCTGCAGGCTTACTGTGTGTGTGTCGGTTGTCTTCTCTCCCTGCACGGTCCGGGCCGCGGGCGCCTCGGGTGGCAGTCTGAGCGGTTCCTTCGCCGCCACGGGCTTCGCTTTGCCCGGTCTGGGTCGGTCGCCGGCACTTCTGTCTTATTTTTCTCCCGCTTCCTCTCCCTCTCTCTCGCGGGTTTTGGCCGCGGGGCTGCGGGGCTTCACCGGGCGGGCCAGGCGGGTGTGCTCGCCCGGCCTTGCCGCATTGCCTCTTCGGGGGCCCGCTGCCCGGGGCTTGTCCTGTTGGCTACGCCCGGCGTCCTTCGGACGTGTTCCCCGTCCGCCCTTCCCCCCCCCCCCCCCCCGGTCCTGCTCGCTGGGGATGGCGGTCCCCGTCTCTTGTCTTTGCCTTCGTCAACGAGGGTCGACCAGTTGTCCCTAGGGGCTCTGGATCTCGGTGATGGGCTCGATTTCGCGGTCCGCTGACCGTGACTGTGTTCAGGGAAGGCGGCAGTGGTGAGTGAACTGTTCCCGGTTGCCCCGGTCGCGATTGTTTTGGCCCGAGTTGGCCGTTTTCTGCCATCGGGTAGGTGCTGACACGTTGTCCTCTGGCGGCACACGCCAGAGCGAGGGAGCTTGGGCCTCCGGGTGCGTGCGGGGCTCTGGGCTGATGGGGTGGCCCGGACCCGTTCCCTCTTGAGCTGCTTGCCTGGGCCTGCGTGCGACGGCTCTTTGGCGCACCTGGAGCGCCCTCGCGGTGGTGCCGCCTCTGGCCGGCCGGCCTTCTGGCGCCGGAGGGCGGCGGGGGTAGGTGGCGGGTGGTCCTTTACCGCCCGTGCGCTCCTCGCTGCGGGCACCGAGGGTGGCGTGACGACGCTTGCTTCCATGGCTCCGAGCCGCGTGTCAGGCGTTCCCCGTTCCGTGTCGTCGGCCGCTCTCCCTGGGGTGTGGGGCCGGCGAGGCCGTAGCAGGCTCCTCTTAGAAGCGGTCCTCGCCGGGTCTCCCCCTGCTCCCTGGGCCTCTCCCGCCCACTCTGCTGATCGATGTGGTGACTTTGCGCTCTCCTGGGCTGGACCAAAGCCGCGCCAGGCGAGGGACGGACATTCATGGCGAATGGGCCGACTCTTCTCGTCCTGCCCGCGGGCCCCTCGCCTTGCCTCCCCGCCCGTTCGCGGTGCGGGGAAGGGCGGGGGTGCGGAATCCGGCCTCGACCTCGCTCCTGGGGTCCTCTGACGTAGCGGGTGCTTCTCGCTCGCCGCCCCCCCTGGGCGGCCAAGGGCCGTGTGTGGCCCTCCCCGGCGCGGGGAGGGCTGCCACCGTGCTGCCTCGGCGCGACGGTGCGCCTCTGCTTCGGTGCTCCTGGGGCGCTCCGGGTTGTTTCCTGAGGTGCCTGAGGCTGAGGCGGTGTGTGCTGCTCCCGATCCCAGTGCCGCTGCCGCGGCCGGCCGCCGCCTCGCTGTCGGTCTCGCCCCGTCCGTGGGGGTTTCCGAGGCGAGTGCCTGACGGGAAGAGCGGTGTCGCTTCTTTCGGGGGATCGAGGCGGTAAGCTCGGCAGCGTTGCCCGTTCCCTCTCCGGGGGGAGGGTGTCGCGTTGTCGTCCCCAGCGCCGAGTGGCGTGGGGAGTGTTAGGCGAGCGGGCGCCCGGGCGCTCTTCCCTCTCTCCGGTGGGGGGAAGGAGACGTTGCCCGGGCGTGTGAGCGATTGTGGCGGGACGCCGAGCTGGGGCCGGTCGGGCCCCCGAGGCGATGGGGCTTTGGGTGTCCCCGGCCGCGAACGCTCAAGAAGCCTTGTGCTTGCCTGTACCGCAGATCCCCCTCGTTGTCTCGGCGGCCGGTTGGCAGAGGGGCTGGGTTGGGTGCGGCCCACCCTCAGTGAGGAAGTTTCTCTAGCGATCCGTGAAGGGCGTGCCTTGTGTGGGGGTACCGGATTCCCCCGTTGGCCGCCCCCTGCCTTTTGCGCTACGCTACCGTCGGTGGTGTGTGTGTAGGCGAGAGTCCCCCCTCCCCGCCGTCTGGGAGTGCAGGGGTCCGCCGGCCCCCCGCGGGTGGGGGCCGAGCGCCTGCTCTTTGTGCCTACCGCGGCCCACGCCTCCCCCCTTCGAGTCGGGGGAGGGTTCCCGCTGGGCCTTGGCCGGGCCTTCTGGCGCGCGTGGGGCCACTGTGTGGGTCGCTGGTGCCGCGTGTGTGCGCGGTGGCGGTGGGGCGCTGTTCGCGCGGCCGGGGGTTGAGGGGCCGCGTCCCTCTTTCCCCCGCGCCCGCTGCGAGTGTCCCTCTGCCCGCTCCCGGTCCCGAGCCGGCGGGCGACCTGCGTGCGTGTGCGCTGGCCCGGGGCGCGGCCGCC
>NC_135307.1:198910092-198925092 GCF_048772815.1 Callospermophilus lateralis
TTTTATTTTTTAATTTTTTTTTTAATGTTTATTTTTTAGTTATCGGCGGACACAACATCTTTGTTTGTATGCGGGCCACACGCATGCCAGGCGAGCGCGCTAGCTACCGCTTGAGCCACATCCCCAGCCCCTGGATTCTTTTCAGCTATAAGTGTCGGTAGGATGACTCCACAAATACTCCTTATTTCACGTGGGGACATTCTTTCCTAATCGGTAGTTCAGTTTTAATTGCATGCATCAAATCATTCCTTGTGTGGGTCTGGGCTTTTTCTTCTCTTGGTGCTCAGTACCTGGAGAGGAATGTCAAAGCCCGGGGGTGGGGGGTGGGGGGTGTGCTCTTTGGTGTTTGTGCATTTCTCTC
This sequence comes from Callospermophilus lateralis, assembly GCF_048772815.1. Taxonomy (NCBI): domain Eukaryota; kingdom Metazoa; phylum Chordata; class Mammalia; order Rodentia; family Sciuridae; genus Callospermophilus; species Callospermophilus lateralis. The sequence continues at coordinate 198,910,454 of NC_135307.1, forward strand.
CTTCCTTGCTTGCACACCAACTCAACTCTCGCTCGCTCCCTCTCTCCTTCCCTCCTTCCTTTCTTTCACTTTTGCTTCACTGTTTCTTTCCTGGTGGTGCTGGTGCTGGTGGTGCTTCCTTTCGATTACTTTTCTTTATTTTTTTCTTGATTTTTTTTTTTTTTAACATTTGCTGCCCCTCCCCCGGTGTGTGTCTGTCTGTCTCTCTCTCTCTCTCTCTCTCTCTCTCTCTCTCTCTCTCTCTCTCTCTCTCGAGATTCAGAGGCCACCTTGCACTTCTTCCTGGCCGCAGTTGTAATTCGGCTTTTTACTTTTGATAAGAGTCACTTCTGACATCCTCTGCTCTCCAAAGTCTACGTGACTTCATGACTATGCTGGGCGTGGACTCCAGGACAGATAAGTCTGCCTAAAACAGGGAAGAAAGGTGATATGATTTCCCCTGGATTGAATCCAGAAGTGCCTAACTACCACCACGGAGTTTTTGTGTGTGTGTTTTTTTTTTTTTTTTTCGTTTTTTTTTTTTTTTGTTTTTTTTTTTTGAGATGGAGTGTCCCTGGATTGCTCATGTTGGCTAACATCAAAGGAGACAACATCCTATCTCAGTCTGTGATAACACCTGCGGTGGTGTTATCACATGGGGTGTGTGTGGGGGGGTGTCCTTCCCCTTCCCCTTCCCCTTCCCTCTCTCCTTTCTCTATTTGCTGGTTAAAGCTCGAGGTCTCTGGAGGTTGCCTGATTACTCCCAGGACCTCACCTTCTCTTGTGAGTAGCTGAGGTGGTGGTTGCTGAACACTGTCCCACCATTCTGATCTTTCACTACTCTTACTGTTCTCTTCCAGGACTTTTGCATCGAGTTCCTTCTTCCAAGGATGGTGGAATGATGACAAAGATGATGGTATTGGAGATTTGGAACACTTTTTTTTTTTTTTTTTTTTTTTTTTTTTTTTTGGTGGTTGTTTTTCCTCCCGGATGGCTGTCAAACCTGCAGCAGCACACACATCGGTCCATCTCGAAGTGGAGAATCTCTAAAGGATCTTCAAGGAAAGCGTGGACAAGGAGGATTCAGTCCCCGGGAGACTCTTGACACGAGATGGGAAATCCCCCCCCCCCCCCATTTCTTCTGGAAAATACCTAATACCAATAAAGACAGGACAAAATGCAGCACAGGCTGGCTGGCTGGCTGGCTGGCTGGCTGGCTGGCTGGCTGGCTGAGGTTTATGTAGCGCCGAGTAGGTCTACAGGTAAAATTGGATCCCAGAGCAACTGTGCAGTTACTCAGGGTCCTTGCCTTCCCCAACTGTCCCCTATCGGACCGAAGCTGCTCCCTCCCCTAAGGCCTTTCTCAGTCGGCTAATCCACCACACTTAGGAGTGGTGAAGGTGGGACACACGTTTTAGGTTTGCTTGGCTTCTTCAGTCGGATCTCATCTCGCCACCGGGTCAGAAACACAAGCATATACACGTGGATGCGCATAGCGACGGGTTTCCACCCTGTGGAACTTGGGAGTTCACAGTGAGTGCTCTGCGGTCTGAGAAAAGCAGCCTCGTTAGTTGCAGTCACTGAACGCTAGGTGGCGCAAAGCTACCGTCATTTTGGAAGGCCTGCCTGAGTTCCATTTCCAGTTTAGATATAATCTATCTACATGTATAGACATAGATACATAGATAGATAGATAGATAGACAGACAGACTGACAGACTTAGATATCTATATCTATATCCATATACAGATCACTACGCTGCAAGCAGCTGCGTCATATCTTCCTCTCTTCCCTCAGCCTACTGAGTCCCTGGAAAGACAGATGGGCACGGGCCTCAGTGCAGTTGTACTCCCGCTTCTTCTCCCCCCCCCCCCCTACAGTAAAGTCCTGGAAGCACTGGGGGGTGGGGAGGACATACCGCTTTCACCCCTGGTATCTGATCACGTTCCTTAGCCTTTAACATGCCCCACCTAGGAGATAGCTTCTGTGCCTCTGCCCGACCCTTGGAATTTCAACTATAATCCCCACTTCCCCCATCCCACTCACTCCAATTCCCCAGTAGTAGTCCCTCCCAAGGCTGTCACCACCAGAGGTCCATAGTAAACACCTCCCCCCCCCCCCCCCCCCCCGCCCCTGAGAGTTATGAGGGAGGGCCTGGATGAGGTTAAGAGAGAAACGAACAAAAATAAAACAGTGATGTTTCCCGTGTGTGTGTGTGTGTGTGTGTGTGTGTGTGTGTGTGTGTCTGTCTGTCTGTCTGTCTGTCTAGTGTGTACCTGTCTGAGCCCAAAACCCAAACAGGATGGATTTGGGCCTGGGGGAAGGAGAGGGAGGCCCTTCCTGGGTTTACTTTCTGGGGAAGGGAAGAGACAAAGGAAAAAAAGGTGAGGGTGTTGCCCAGCAATCAAGACCCTTTGTGGACCAATGCCCAAGGCCCTGGGTTTCTTCCCCAGCCTAGCATCACAAAAGAAACAAAAGTAGTGAACAAAGACAGACTCAAACAACCAAAACAGGCAATAAAATCTCATCTCAAAGACTCTGTGCTGGGCTGGGATGGGCTGGGATGCGCTGGGGTCCTTTATATCTCAGCGTTAGAGTGGTCGCCTAGCATATTCGAGGCCCTGGGTTAGATCCTCAGCTCCAGATAAAAAGAAATTAATAACATAAAGGCATTGTTTAAATACATACATACATACATACATACATACATACATAAATAGGTAAATAAATAAAATCCAGACACTAGAAGAGACCTTGCTCACACAGACAGAGGTGGTGGTGGTGGGGGGAAGATCAAGATGGAAATCACTCTACCCTTGGCATCCAATAGACAAATATGGCTCCCCATACTCATGTCAGGGTTTCCTTGGTGGGGATGGAACCAGAAACCAGCCCCTCACACAGGGGCTGGTTTCTGCCTGGAACCTGGAACTGGGGACTGAACACAGACACAGTTTACCACTGAGCTAAACCAACATCCCCTTTTTATACAGATATTTTTATATATTTTTGGTAAATCCATTGATTTATGAGTTGAACCCAGAAGCACTCACTTGACCACTGACTGAGCCACATCCCCATATTCAATTTATCTATCTATCTATCTATCTATCTATCTATCTATCTATCTATCATCTATCTATTCATTTGTTTTCTGGCTTGCTTGCTTGTTCTAGTTAAAGCTTGGTCCCGGGGTTTCAAAAACTGACTTCCAGACCACTCACGTTATAAAGGAATCAAGCCTTTATTAAAGCACAACTAGTGGCGACTGAGCAGAAGAACATAAAGCTGTTCCCCTGGCCAGCCCCAAACAATTGCAAGGGTGCCCCTTATAAGCCTCAAACCTGCAAAAGGGACGTTTTGGGGGGAGGGGGCGTCTAGCTAATGCAAGCAAGCCATGTTACAGAAGCGGGAGAGTGAAGTCAGGCGGAGGGACGCTCAGCCAATCACAATCAGCCTAGCCACTCCAGTGACAGAAGCTTAGCCCCCCCCCCCCCCCCCCCCGCTCCCCCTTTTATGGGCTAGTTACAGAAACAATGTCCCATTAGGTAGTTCCTTACTCTTAAAGGTTTCTATAGCACAAGGAAAAGAACATCTTGCGTCAGTCATGACCCTTCTACTTGGCCTGGTTGTTTTACAGAATGGGGACATAAAACAAAACGGAGTCCCATTTGCTTTTACTATCACAACTTTTCTTTGGGAGACAGGGGTCTCCTCGCGAGGTTACTTTCGCTATGAGTTTACGATCCTTCTCTCAACCTCCTCCTGATCCTCTTGGGGGTGGGCGGGGGAGGATCGACATGAACCCCCAACCCATACCTTTAATTTTTTGAGCTGTAGATGGATGGACACACTATCTTTACCTTATTTACTTGTTTGTCCCTTTGTTTTGGGTTCTGTGGTGCTCAGGATGGAATCCAGCGCCCCACACGTCCCAGGCAAGTGCTCTACTACCGAGCTAAAACCCTAGCCCAAGCTTTGCATTCTAGAATGAATACATTTCCTTCTATGCTGAAGGAACACAGACACATTTATTGCACAACAAGCCCAGAGATCTTCACATCACACTTGCCTAGAAGTCCTACATACATTCATTGACCTTTGACTTTGGAAGCCAAGTTCAGAATCTACCAGCTCTGGCCAGACTCTGGCCAGATAACTGCCACGATGTGGTGTTTTGCTCACCAACAGTTGGACCTAGGAGAACAGCTTGGACTCAAGTGGACAAATACTCTTATGCATTCAGGAAACAGTGCCACTCACCTGGTACAGGAGTGTTCTTTCAACAAATGATCCCCAAACCCTTACTTTTTCGATTAAAACTAACAGATGTGAAAACTGGTCATTAATGGCACAGATCTTTTTATTTATTTATTTATTTATTATTTTTTAGAGAGAGTGTGAGAGTGAGAGACAGGGAGAGAGAATTTTTTTAATATTTATTTATTTAGTTAGTTAGTTAGTTAGTTAGTTTTCCGCGGATATAACATCTTGATTTGTTTGCGGTGCTGAGGATCGAACCCTGGCCGCACGCATGCCAGGCGAGCATGCTACCACTTGAGCCACATCCCCAGCCCCAAGCACAGATCTTTCTCTTTTCGTTTTCTTTTCTTTCTTTCTTTCTTTCTTTCTTTCTTTCTTTCTTTCTTTCTTTTCTTTTTTTTTTTCTAAATCTGAATGTTACACCGAATGCATGTGTTAGAACTTCCACATGTGTCACTGACTATGGGATAAGTTTAGAGCTTCGATAAAATACACGTTCTAATAAAAAGGGTGACCTCTCATGTAGGAAACCTATATGTCTTTAAGTGTACCGACTTTTTAATAATAAAAAAATCTCTCAGACACAGCACAGCATAGTACTCTAGTCCCCAGATGTGCACACATCTCCAGTGACAGAGATGTGGGGTGATTCAGGAGAATCACAAGACTAAGCCCAGCCTCAGCAACTTATGGAGCCCTGGGGTAACTCGACAGAGAGAGAGAGGGGGGGGGGGGAGAGACAGAGAGAGAGAGAGAGAGACAGAGAGAGACAGAGAAGGGGGGATAGGTGTTGGGGGGGGTGTTGCTCAGAGGCAAAGCATCTCAGAAGGAAGAGGGGGAATTTATTATAATAAGAAAACATAAGAACTGAACCTTTACAGCAACAAAACTCTGATGACTCTGCTGACACTCTGTTGTTCTAACCCATCGGAGGCCTAGCAAGGTTATCAAACAGAAAAGTGATTTTCTGGATGAAAATTCTAAATATTTGTTAGCCAATGGGCAGATAACCCACCCTGAAAGTCAATATGGCTTCACCTATGATTAGGGAGGGGGAGGGTAGGGAAAAGAGAAAGGAAAAAGGATATGGGTTTTAACATGAGCCTCAGTGGCTGAGCAGTGAGACTTATACTCAAAGCCTATAAAGTGGACCCCTGTTACATTTTCTGACACCCACCACCACCTCACCCCCCCCACCCCCCCACCCCGCTTTAATTGATTTGACAGTTGGGAGAAAAATTTAAAAAAAAAAAAAAAAGACAAAAAAGGACAACAACAGCAACAGACAGAAACAACAACCACCCTTACCGAATTTCTGAATTTACATGAGTGAATGACTCTTCTTGATTCTCAGTAACATAGTTTATACTTTTCATGGTTTTTGATTTGTTTGTATGTAATTAAAAAAAAAAATCAGAAGAAATTATTGGTATGCATGGTGGTGGTGGTGGCGGTGGTGGCAAAAAGTAACCTGGAACCTGCTTTACTTAGGCTACTGGTTTGATAAAGTCTTCCTTGCATGGATGTGTTGTTGTAGGGACAAATGAGGCAAGGCACCGACCGAACAGAGCAGGAAAACGGTTTTATTTGGCTGCAGCCAGGTTCAGAGAAGATGGCTTTTGCTGTAAGGAATTAATCCCCTGAACCCAAAGTTCAGGTAGTTTCAGAGTTTTATACCCAGCATGTAAGGGGAGGGGCTCAGAAATTCATGGTCTGCAGAAGTTCACATAAAAGCAGCTTTTTCTCTCACTGTTCTGGGCATGTTAACCCTTGGAGGACAACACCTGAGAAGGGGAGAGCTTCTTCTCCCCTGTCTACTCTCCCCCTGCCAGCTGTTACCATGGAGTCCAGTTGGTACCCTCTCGTATCTTAAACATGTAGACATCTCTGTGAAGCCCAGCTCAAGGCCAGAGGCCTTGTTTGCACATTTCTTCAAAGTACTGTTCTGGACATGTTTGTGAAAAACTAGTAACGGGGTGTCCAGCACCTGGAGTGCTGGTATCTTCTCGGCCAGTGGCCAAGTAAACAGGGCGACACGAAAATAGGAAGTTTATCCACCTTGAATTCTTTTGCACAGAGAGACTCTTTTGCTGACAGACCTAAAACCAGTCTGGGTGAAGATTTCAGAAGAGGCCCAGTTAAGACTTTTCAGTGGAGAAAGGGGGTGCCACTTCAGATGATGAAGTTTTACCTAACAATAGTTTGGTTTCCAAAGGCTTTTTTTTTTTTTTTTTTTTTTTGGTAATCCAATCCCCTGCTTTTCCCTTAGAGCTCTTCTCTTTTCTCTTAGAAAACTCTACTCTTACTCAGAGGTCCAAATCTCCATTCCAATGACACAGGGGGGGAAAAAAAAAAAAAAAAAAAATTCTCTCAAGCACCTGGACCCCTCCTGCCCCAAACACAGGAGTTCTGGGTGATCAATGAATTTAAAAGGCAGGAAGAATGGATCATTAACAGAAATGAACATAACCACAGTTACTACTTTCTAAGAGCTGGAAAGAATTACCCAGGGCAGAGCTTCCAACTGAAACACTGTAATTATTAGACAACAAACAGACAGACAGACAGACAGACAGACAGACAGACAGTCAGACAGACAAAAACCCTGAAGTACAAGAGACTCTCCCCTTCTCTCTCTATAACACACACACACACACACACACACACACACACACACACACACACACACCCCTCTCTTTCTCTACACCAAACTCTTTTTAATCGCTTGATTTTCAGTTTCTCACTTAGTGGAGCACCCCTTTTCTTTAGGATCAATCTCCTCCTGGGTTTCTTTTTATACCAAAGGGGGGCAAGTTACACATAATCCAGGAGAAGAAGGCCAAAGCAATCAGGTTATTAAGGAACATCAGGAGAGAGAAATTAAATGCTGGTAGACACATTGAACAAGTGCTCTGAAACAAATGATATTCAAATTAACCTCTTAGTGTAGTTTTAAACCAATCGGTCAGCATAAATGCAGAGTTAGAGAGACAAACTGACCCTTAAAACAGGTTGGGAATTGTGAACAGCCTGGAGAGGCCACATTTTTCTTCCTTCAGGGGCAGTGGGAGAGACTTTGCCCTGCCTGTTGTTATGTAAATCAGAACTGAGACCTGCCCCAAGCAAGCCCGGTTTAGTGTAAGAATCTTACTTCCCCGCCCTGATAACTGGCACCCCAGCCTGGCAGGAAACAAATTTTCCCTTGCAGACAAAGCGGTAGGAACCCAAAGTGGCGGGAACCACCCTTCCCCGCTCCCCTCCCCCCTCCCCCTCCCCCCCCCCAAAAAAAACCCAAAAAAACCCCACAATGTCACCGAGAAGGCGTAGTACAAGTACCTGCTTTATCTAGGCTACTGGTTTGATAAAGTTGGCACTTTGTTGGGGGTATTTGGGTATTTCAATCTCACCTTGACCCCTGACCCGCCCCTCTCAAGAGTTTGTGACAGATGGATGCGGCTATTTCTCCCTGAGATTTGTGAATGTACAGGTTTATACTTTCTTTGGGTTTCATCCCGTTCTTGAAATGAATCCTGGCAGTGGCCCACATGCTACGACCTCCAGCTTACTTTTGTGTTGTTCAGAGAAGAGTTGTGGTGTGATTTCATCTTTTAGACTTTGTCGAGATTTGGTTTATGTTCCATTCTATGGTCAACTTTGGTAAACATTCCGTATTCACTTGAAAAGAATGTCTGCTGTGTAGTGGTGGCCTTGCAGTGTTCTGAACGTGCCCATTAGGTGTGGGTTGTTCGTGATGTAGTTCTGCTGTCCTTTGTTCCTGATTATTTATTTATGGCCTAAGTCGTCCTCAGCTGCTAAGGGACGAGTGTTCTCATCTCCTTGCCATAATAGATTTATCCATCTTTTCCTTTAATTCTCTGTGGTTTTCATGCAGGTATTTATTTATTTATTTATTTAGTTAGTTAGTTAGTTAGTTAGTTAGTTAGTTATAGCTGTTGATGGACACAATGTCTTTATTTTTGTTTATTTATTTTTATGTGGTGCTGAGGATTGAACCCAGGGCCTCACGAATGCAAGGCAAGCACTCTACCACTGAGCTACAATTCCAACCCTCATGTAGGTATTTTGAGGTTATTGAATGACTTGCACACTACCTTAAGATTGTTTAATGCTTCCTCAAAGATCTGACTGTTTATCAATGTGCTATGTTCCTCCTACGCCTGGCAGTGATTGTCTTGTGTGTACCTTGAAGTCATACTAAAAATAAAATAAATAAGTGACTGGGTACAGTGGCCTATGCCTGTCATCCCAGACAGGCTTCTCTCTCTCTCTCTCTCTCTCTCTCTCACACACACACACACACACACACACACACACACACACACACAGCTGAGGCAGGAGGATCCAGAGTTTAAAGCCACCCTCAGCAAAAGTGAGACACTAAGCAACTCAGTGAGACCCTGTCTCTAAGTAATATACTAGATAGGTAGGGCTAGGGGATGTGGCTCAGTAGTCAGTGAGTGCCCCTGAGTTCAATCCCTCCTTACAGGCCTCCTCCAATAAATAAACAAACAGATAAAAAAATACATACGTTTATTTTGTTTATTTAGGTGATGATGATGATGATGATTTCAATGTGGTGCCCGGGATTGAACCCTGTGCCTCATGCGTACTTGGTAAGTACTGTACCACTGAGCCACAACACCAGACTGACAACACCATGAAGTGCTCTTGCAACCTTTCTCCAGCTTTATTTATCCCAGAGCATGTGGTGTTTCAGTCTAGGGCAACAGACCATGCTTTTTAGCCAAGGCAGCCTCTCTTAGAGCCCTGTTACAGCTTCTTATTACCAAGTGTCTAAATGTAAAATTTGGCTCTGTGATATTGATAGATCAATAAAAATAAAGATACAAAAAAAAAAAAAAAAAAAAAGATAAAACGGTCAAACTGACAAAATACAACTTCACAAGGAAGAATCCTTGTGATGATTTGTTCGATGATTTGTTCCTTTTTGTATGGCGTGCTAAGGCTCAAACTCTGTGCCAGGCCGGCCCTCTGCTACTGACCCAAAGACACAGACAGACCCTAGACAAGAAAGGATTCTCAGAGGCTGGTCATCTTCCAATTTTTTTTTTTTTTTTTTTGTACAGAAAAAGGAGGAAACACAAAGCCCAAAGACAAGCAGATCAAATTCCCAAGCAACCGATTTCAAACTGATTTTGACATGTTTCTGTCAATTCCTACATTGTCTGGATGGATCGAACCGTGGCCTAGCAGCTAGTCTGCCTGTCTAATTGTGGCTTCACCGTGGTGGTTTCGGTTTTGAAGTCCCACACCGTCCGTGTCCCCCGCCGGATTCTCTGGGGGTGCTGGGCAGACTGCCGGCGCCTCCCGCTGCTGCGGGGCACCCTGGCGGGGTGGGGGTGGGGCGGCTGGTGGGACGTGTCCAGGTGACTTTCTACGACCCCTGCGAAGCGGATCCCGCTGACACCGACCCTTCCGCCTGATTTTGTTGACGGTTTTCGAGCTCCCCCTGGTGGCCGCTTTTATAGGAGTGTCTTAATCCACTTCTGAGAAGTATCTGTTCAGGTCCTTGGCCCATGGATTGATTGCATTATTTGTTTGATTCTTCCCCGCCCCCCCCCCCCGCCCCGTTGTCGTTGTTGTTTCGCTCTGGGGCAAGGGCCCACGCTTTTTAGCCAAGGCAGCCGCTCTTAGCGCCCTGTTACAGCTTCTTATTACCATGTGCCTAAACGTAAAATTTGGCTCTGTGACCCGGTGGAAAATGACTTTCGGTTCAAGAAAATGCTCATTTCTTACTCAGGTAAATAAATAGGTAAATAAAAACACAAATTCAAATAAGAATTAATGGGCTGGAGATGTGCCTCAAGTGGTAATGCGCTCCCGCGGCATGCGCGGGGCGCTGGGTTCGATCCTCAGCACCGCGTAAAATAAAATAAAGATGTTGTGCCCACCGCATACTGAAAAATAAACATTAAAAAATATTCTCTCTCTCTCTCTCTCTCTCTCTCTCTCTCTCTCTCTCTCTCCTCTCTCTCTCCACCCCCCTCTTCCCTCTCTCTCTCTCCCCCCCCTCCTCCTCCTCTCTGTCTTTACAAAAGAAAAATAAGTAAAAGTTAAAAAGGGGGCTGGGGATGTGGCTCAAGCGGTAGCGCAGTTGCAGTTGCCCGGGTTCGGTCCTCAGCACACAAACAAAGATGTTGTTAAAAAAAAAAAAAAAAAGTAAATATTGAAATTCTCTCTCACTCTCTCTTAAAAAAAAAAAAAAAAAAAAAAAAAAAAAAAAAGATAACGTGGCCAGGCAGAGAAAATAGAACTCCCCAAGGAAGAATCCTTATTCCTATTATGATCAGTATTCTTTTTTTTTTTTTTTTTTTTCTTTTTTAGAGTAGTTGTAGGTGGACAGCACGCCTTCTTTCGACTTTGTTCCTTTTTGTATGCCGCGCTAAGGCTCAAACCCAGTGCCTCCTATGTGCTAGGCCGGCCCTCTGGCACTGAACCACAGACACAGAGGAGGAAGGTTTCTCAGAGGCTGTTCATCTTCCCATTTTTTTTTTTTTTTTTTTTTTTGGTACAGAGACAGGCGGAAACACCGAGCCCAAAGACCAGCAGATCAAATTCCCCAGCCACCGATTTCGACGGGTTTTTACATGTTTCTGTCAATTCCTCCATTCTCTGGATGGATCGGACCGTGGCCTAGCAGCTAGTCTGCCTGTCTAATAGTGGCTTCACCGTGGTGGTTTCGGTTTTGAAGTCCCACACTGCCCGTGTCCCCCGCCGGATTCTCTAGGGGTGCTGGGCCGATCTGCCTGCGTCTCGTGCCCGCCGCTGTTGGGGGGGGGGGGCCCTGGCGGGGCGACCCGGCTGGTGGGACGTGTCCGGGTGACTTTCTACGACCCCTGCGGAGCGGATCCCGCTGACGCCGACCGAGGTTCCGCGTCCCTTCCTCCTGATTTGGTTGACGGTTGTCGAGCTCCCCCTGGTGGCCGCTTTTATAGGAGCGTCGGATCATCGGAAGTCTCCAAGGCGTGATATTCGGCGGCGGTGGCCGAGACAGAGTTCCAGGAGCTGGGCGGCGCCAGCGGAACTGTCTCGGTCACGCTGGGCTGGGCCGTTGTGGCCCGTTGGCGGGATATTGGACCTGCAGGCTTACTGTGTGTGTGTCGGTTGTCTTCTCTCCCTGCACGGTCCGGGCCGCGGGCGCCTCGGGTGGCAGTCTGAGCGGTTCCTTCGCCGCCACGGGCTTCGCTTTGCCCGGTCTGGGTCGGTCGCCGGCACTTCTGTCTTATTTTTCTCCCGCTTCCTCTCCCTCTCTCTCGCGGGTTTTGGCCGCGGGGCTGCGGGGCTTCACCGGGCGGGCCAGGCGGGTGTGCTCGCCCGGCCTTGCCGCATTGCCTCTTCGGGGGCCCGCTGCCCGGGGCTTGTCCTGTTGGCTACGCCCGGCGTCCTTCGGACGTGTTCCCCGTCCGCCCTTCCCCCCCCCCCCCCCCCGGTCCTGCTCGCTGGGGATGGCGGTCCCCGTCTCTTGTCTTTGCCTTCGTCAACGAGGGTCGACCAGTTGTCCCTAGGGGCTCTGGATCTCGGTGATGGGCTCGATTTCGCGGTCCGCTGACCGTGACTGTGTTCAGGGAAGGCGGCAGTGGTGAGTGAACTGTTCCCGGTTGCCCCGGTCGCGATTGTTTTGGCCCGAGTTGGCCGTTTTCTGCCATCGGGTAGGTGCTGACACGTTGTCCTCTGGCGGCACACGCCAGAGCGAGGGAGCTTGGGCCTCCGGGTGCGTGCGGGGCTCTGGGCTGATGGGGTGGCCCGGACCCGTTCCCTCTTGAGCTGCTTGCCTGGGCCTGCGTGCGACGGCTCTTTGGCGCACCTGGAGCGCCCTCGCGGTGGTGCCGCCTCTGGCCGGCCGGCCTTCTGGCGCCGGAGGGCGGCGGGGGTAGGTGGCGGGTGGTCCTTTACCGCCCGTGCGCTCCTCGCTGCGGGCACCGAGGGTGGCGTGACGACGCTTGCTTCCATGGCTCCGAGCCGCGTGTCAGGCGTTCCTCGTTCCGTGTCGTCGGCCGCTCTCCCTGGGGTGTGGGGCCGGCGAGGCCGTAGCAGGCTCCTCTTAGAAGCGGTCCTCGCCGGGTCTCCCCCTGCTCCCTGGGCCTCTCCCGCCCACTCTGCTGATCGATGTGGTGACTTTGCGCTCTCCTGGGCTGGACCAAAGCCGCGCCAGGCGAGGGACGGACATTCATGGCGAATGGGCCGACTCTTCTCGTCCTGCCCGCGGGCCCCTCGCCTTGCCTCCCCGCCCGTTCGCGGTGCGGGGAAGGGCGGGGGTGCGGAATCCGGCCTCGACCTCGCTCCTGGGGTCCTCTGACGTAGCGGGTGCTTCTCGCTCGCCGCCCCCCCTGGGCGGCCAAGGGCCGTGTGTGGCCCTCCCCGGCGCGGGGAGGGCTGCCACCGTGCTGCCTCGGCGCGACGGTGCGCCTCTGCTTCGGTGCTCCTGGGGCGCTCCGGGTTGTTTCCTGAGGTGCCTGAGGCTGAGGCGGTGTGTGCTGCTCCCGATCCCAGTGCCGCTGCCGCGGCCGGCCGCCGCCTCGCTGTCGGTCTCGCCCCGTCCGTGGGGGTTTCCGAGGCGAGTGCCTGACGGGAAGAGCGGTGTCGCTTCTTTCGGGGGATCGAGGCGGTAAGCTCGGCAGCGTTGCCCGTTCCCTCTCCGGGGGGAGGGTGTCGCGTTGTCGTCCCCAGCGCCGAGTGGCGTGGGGAGTGTTAGGCGAGCGGGCGCCCGGGCGCTCTTCCCTCTCTCCGGTGGGGGGAAGGAGACGTTGCCCGGGCGTGTGAGCGATTGTGGCGGGACGCCGAGCTGGGGCCGGTCGGGCCCCCGAGGCGATGGGGCTTTGGGTGTCCCCGGCCGCGAACGCTCAAGAAGCCTTGTGCTTGCCTGTACCGCAGATCCCCCTCGTTGTCTCGGCGGCCGGTTGGCAGAGGGGCTGGGTTGGGTGCGGCCCACCCTCAGTGAGGAAGTTTCTCTAGCGATCCGTGAAGGGCGTGCCTTGTGTGGGGGTACCGGATTCCCCCGTTGGCCGCCCCCTGCCTTTTGCGCTACGCTACCGTCGGTGGTGTGTGTGTAGGCGAGAGTCCCCCCTCCCCGCCGTCTGGGAGTGCAGGGGTCCGCCGGCCCCCCGCGGGTGGGGGCCGAGCGCCTGCTCTTTGTGCCTACCGCGGCCCACGCCTCCCCCCTTCGAGTCGGGGGAGGGTTCCCGCTGGGCCTTGGCCGGGCCTTCTGGCGCGCGTGGGGCCACTGTGTGGGTCGCTGGTGCCGCGTGTGTGCGCGGTGGCGGTGGGGCGCTGTTCGCGCGGCCGGGGGTTGAGGGGCCGCGTCCCTCTTTCCCCCGCGCCCGCTGCGAGTGTCCCTCTGCCCGCTCCCGGTCCCGAGCCGGCGGGCGACCTGCGTGCGTGTGCGCTGGCCCGGGGCGCGGCCGCCGCGGCCCCCCTGGGAGCGTTCCGCGGGCGGTGTGGTGAGCGAGTGGACCCTGGAGCTGGAGAGGCCCAGGTCGTGGGACTCGTCCGGCCCGAGGTTGTGGCGTTGCATGCTGGCGTTTGGAGGCCAGGCGCGCGTCTCGTCGCGTGGAGGGCCACCCTGTGGTGGCGGGGCGGCGGGTCTCGTGGGAGGTTCCGGGGGTGGGGCCGGAGGCCGGGTTGGCGTCGCAGGCGGTGCGGGACCGCCCTCGCGTGTGGCGGTGGGATCCCGCTTGTTTTCCTGGCGGCCCGACTCTGTGCCCGAGGTCTTCTCCCCGGTTTCCTTTCCGCGTTTCTTTGCCCCTCGCCGCCTCCGGCGCGCCCTCCATCCGGGCGGGGTTGTGGCCCCCTCCTCGCCTCCGCCGGGCCTCCCCCCGGCTGGCCGGTCGCGGCCGCGCTGCCGCCCCCTCCCGGGCGTGTACCGGGTGTGGCGGTGGGCACGCTGGTCGGGCGGTTGTCGTTGGGGATGCTCGTCACGGTGTGCGGGTTGAGGGTTCGGGGGCTTCCCCGCCTCTTGCGACGGCGGTGGGGCGGCGGGGCCCTGTCCCCCGCGAGGGCCCTCCCGGGAGGTTGGCTGATGAAGGGAACCCGGCCGGCGGCTCGTCCGGGGCCACGCGGGACCGCCCGTGCGCCTGGTGTGCGCGCTGGCGGTGATACACCGCGTGCCGCCCTGGGTTTGTCCGGCCGGTGCGCCCGCGCGGCTCGGCCAGCTCTCTCCGGGCGGGGCTCCTCCGCGGGTCGGCAGGTGCCCTCTCCCGTTTCCCGCCGCCCTTCTGGCGCGCGCCGCTCCCCACGCCGGCTGCAGCCGCCGCCTCCTCGGGCGGCCGGCCCGTCCCCGTCTGGTCTCTTCGGGCCTTGGCCCGCCCGCTCTCTCGCCCCTTCGCGAGTTCGCTCCCACGGGGGGCCCGCCGCGGCCC
>NC_135307.1:198937592-198950092 GCF_048772815.1 Callospermophilus lateralis
ATAACACCTGCGGTGGTGTTATCACATGGGGTGTGTGGGGGGGGGTGTCCTTCCCCTTCCCCTTCCCCTTCCCTCTCTCCTTTCTCTATTTGCTGGTTAAAGCTCGAGGTCTCTGGAGGTTGCCTGATTACTCCCAGGACCTCACCTTCTCTTGTGAGTAGCTGAGGTGGTGGTTGCTGAACACTGTCCCACCATTCTGATCTTTCACTACTCTTACTGTTCTCTTCCAGGACTTTTGCATCGAGTTCCTTCTTCCAAGGATGGTGGAATGATGACAAAGATGATGGTATTGGAGATTTGGAACACTTTTTTTTTTTTTTTTTTTTTTTTTTTTTTTTTGGTGGTTGTTTTTCCTCCCGGATGGCTGTCAAACCTGCAGCAGCACACACATCGGTCCATCTCGAAGTGGAGAATCTCTAAAGGATCTTCAAGGAAAGCGTGGACAAGGAGGATTCAGTCCCCGGGAGACTCTTGACACGAGATGGGAAATCCCCCCCCCCCCCCATTTCTTCTGGAAAATACCTAATACCAATAAAGACAGGACAAAATGCAGCACAGGCTGGCTGGCTGGCTGGCTGGCTGGCTGGCTGGCTGGCTGGCTGAGGTTTATGTAGCGCCGAGTAGGTCTACAGGTAAAATTGGATCCCAGAGCAACTGTGCAGTTACTCAGGGTCCTTGCCTTCCCCAACTGTCCCCTATCGGACCGAAGCTGCTCCCTCCCCTAAGGCCTTTCTCAGTCGGCTAATCCACCACACTTAGGAGTGGTGAAGGTGGGACACACGTTTTAGGTTTGCTTGGCTTCTTCAGTCGGATCTCATCTCGCCACCGGGTCAGAAACACAAGCATATACACGTGGATGCGCATAGCGACGGGTTTCCACCCTGTGGAACTTGGGAGTTCACAGTGAGTGCTCTGCGGTCTGAGAAAAGCAGCCTCGTTAGTTGCAGTCACTGAACGCTAGGTGGCGCAAAGCTACCGTCATTTTGGAAGGCCTGCCTGAGTTCCATTTCCAGTTTAGATATAATCTATCTACATGTATAGACATAGATACATAGATAGATAGATAGATAGACAGACAGACTGACAGACTTAGATATCTATATCTATATCCATATACAGATCACTACGCTGCAAGCAGCTGCGTCATATCTTCCTCTCTTCCCTCAGCCTACTGAGTCCCTGGAAAGACAGATGGGCACGGGCCTCAGTGCAGTTGTACTCCCGCTTCTTCTCCCCCCCCCCCCCTACAGTAAAGTCCTGGAAGCACTGGGGGGTGGGGAGGACATACCGCTTTCACCCCTGGTATCTGATCACGTTCCTTAGCCTTTAACATGCCCCACCTAGGAGATAGCTTCTGTGCCTCTGCCCGACCCTTGGAATTTCAACTATAATCCCCACTTCCCCCATCCCACTCACTCCAATTCCCCAGTAGTAGTCCCTCCCAAGGCTGTCACCACCAGAGGTCCATAGTAAACACCTCCCCCCCCCCCCCCCCCCCCGCCCCTGAGAGTTATGAGGGAGGGCCTGGATGAGGTTAAGAGAGAAACGAACAAAAATAAAACAGTGATGTTTCCCGTGTGTGTGTGTGTGTGTGTGTGTGTGTGTGTGTGTGTGTCTGTCTGTCTGTCTGTCTGTCTAGTGTGTACCTGTCTGAGCCCAAAACCCAAACAGGATGGATTTGGGCCTGGGGGAAGGAGAGGGAGGCCCTTCCTGGGTTTACTTTCTGGGGAAGGGAAGAGACAAAGGAAAAAAAGGTGAGGGTGTTGCCCAGCAATCAAGACCCTTTGTGGACCAATGCCCAAGGCCCTGGGTTTCTTCCCCAGCCTAGCATCACAAAAGAAACAAAAGTAGTGAACAAAGACAGACTCAAACAACCAAAACAGGCAATAAAATCTCATCTCAAAGACTCTGTGCTGGGCTGGGATGGGCTGGGATGCGCTGGGGTCCTTTATATCTCAGCGTTAGAGTGGTCGCCTAGCATATTCGAGGCCCTGGGTTAGATCCTCAGCTCCAGATAAAAAGAAATTAATAACATAAAGGCATTGTTTAAATACATACATACATACATACATACATACATACATAAATAGGTAAATAAATAAAATCCAGACACTAGAAGAGACCTTGCTCACACAGACAGAGGTGGTGGTGGTGGGGGGAAGATCAAGATGGAAATCACTCTACCCTTGGCATCCAATAGACAAATATGGCTCCCCATACTCATGTCAGGGTTTCCTTGGTGGGGATGGAACCAGAAACCAGCCCCTCACACAGGGGCTGGTTTCTGCCTGGAACCTGGAACTGGGGACTGAACACAGACACAGTTTACCACTGAGCTAAACCAACATCCCCTTTTTATACAGATATTTTTATATATTTTTGGTAAATCCATTGATTTATGAGTTGAACCCAGAAGCACTCACTTGACCACTGACTGAGCCACATCCCCATATTCAATTTATCTATCTATCTATCTATCTATCTATCTATCTATCTATCTATCATCTATCTATTCATTTGTTTTCTGGCTTGCTTGCTTGTTCTAGTTAAAGCTTGGTCCCGGGGTTTCAAAAACTGACTTCCAGACCACTCACGTTATAAAGGAATCAAGCCTTTATTAAAGCACAACTAGTGGCGACTGAGCAGAAGAACATAAAGCTGTTCCCCTGGCCAGCCCCAAACAATTGCAAGGGTGCCCCTTATAAGCCTCAAACCTGCAAAAGGGACGTTTTGGGGGGAGGGGGCGTCTAGCTAATGCAAGCAAGCCATGTTACAGAAGCGGGAGAGTGAAGTCAGGCGGAGGGACGCTCAGCCAATCACAATCAGCCTAGCCACTCCAGTGACAGAAGCTTAGCCCCCCCCCCCCCCCCCCCCGCTCCCCCTTTTATGGGCTAGTTACAGAAACAATGTCCCATTAGGTAGTTCCTTACTCTTAAAGGTTTCTATAGCACAAGGAAAAGAACATCTTGCGTCAGTCATGACCCTTCTACTTGGCCTGGTTGTTTTACAGAATGGGGACATAAAACAAAACGGAGTCCCATTTGCTTTTACTATCACAACTTTTCTTTGGGAGACAGGGGTCTCCTCGCGAGGTTACTTTCGCTATGAGTTTACGATCCTTCTCTCAACCTCCTCCTGATCCTCTTGGGGGTGGGCGGGGGAGGATCGACATGAACCCCCAACCCATACCTTTAATTTTTTGAGCTGTAGATGGATGGACACACTATCTTTACCTTATTTACTTGTTTGTCCCTTTGTTTTGGGTTCTGTGGTGCTCAGGATGGAATCCAGCGCCCCACACGTCCCAGGCAAGTGCTCTACTACCGAGCTAAAACCCTAGCCCAAGCTTTGCATTCTAGAATGAATACATTTCCTTCTATGCTGAAGGAACACAGACACATTTATTGCACAACAAGCCCAGAGATCTTCACATCACACTTGCCTAGAAGTCCTACATACATTCATTGACCTTTGACTTTGGAAGCCAAGTTCAGAATCTACCAGCTCTGGCCAGACTCTGGCCAGATAACTGCCACGATGTGGTGTTTTGCTCACCAACAGTTGGACCTAGGAGAACAGCTTGGACTCAAGTGGACAAATACTCTTATGCATTCAGGAAACAGTGCCACTCACCTGGTACAGGAGTGTTCTTTCAACAAATGATCCCCAAACCCTTACTTTTTCGATTAAAACTAACAGATGTGAAAACTGGTCATTAATGGCACAGATCTTTTTATTTATTTATTTATTTATTATTTTTTAGAGAGAGTGTGAGAGTGAGAGACAGGGAGAGAGAATTTTTTTAATATTTATTTATTTAGTTAGTTAGTTAGTTAGTTAGTTTTCCGCGGATATAACATCTTGATTTGTTTGCGGTGCTGAGGATCGAACCCTGGCCGCACGCATGCCAGGCGAGCATGCTACCACTTGAGCCACATCCCCAGCCCCAAGCACAGATCTTTCTCTTTTCGTTTTCTTTTCTTTCTTTCTTTCTTTCTTTCTTTCTTTCTTTCTTTCTTTCTTTTCTTTTTTTTTTTCTAAATCTGAATGTTACACCGAATGCATGTGTTAGAACTTCCACATGTGTCACTGACTATGGGATAAGTTTAGAGCTTCGATAAAATACACGTTCTAATAAAAAGGGTGACCTCTCATGTAGGAAACCTATATGTCTTTAAGTGTACCGACTTTTTAATAATAAAAAAATCTCTCAGACACAGCACAGCATAGTACTCTAGTCCCCAGATGTGCACACATCTCCAGTGACAGAGATGTGGGGTGATTCAGGAGAATCACAAGACTAAGCCCAGCCTCAGCAACTTATGGAGCCCTGGGGTAACTCGACAGAGAGAGAGAGGGGGGGGGGGGAGAGACAGAGAGAGAGAGAGAGAGACAGAGAGAGACAGAGAAGGGGGGATAGGTGTTGGGGGGGGTGTTGCTCAGAGGCAAAGCATCTCAGAAGGAAGAGGGGGAATTTATTATAATAAGAAAACATAAGAACTGAACCTTTACAGCAACAAAACTCTGATGACTCTGCTGACACTCTGTTGTTCTAACCCATCGGAGGCCTAGCAAGGTTATCAAACAGAAAAGTGATTTTCTGGATGAAAATTCTAAATATTTGTTAGCCAATGGGCAGATAACCCACCCTGAAAGTCAATATGGCTTCACCTATGATTAGGGAGGGGGAGGGTAGGGAAAAGAGAAAGGAAAAAGGATATGGGTTTTAACATGAGCCTCAGTGGCTGAGCAGTGAGACTTATACTCAAAGCCTATAAAGTGGACCCCTGTTACATTTTCTGACACCCACCACCACCTCACCCCCCCCACCCCCCCACCCCGCTTTAATTGATTTGACAGTTGGGAGAAAAATTTAAAAAAAAAAAAAAAAGACAAAAAAGGACAACAACAGCAACAGACAGAAACAACAACCACCCTTACCGAATTTCTGAATTTACATGAGTGAATGACTCTTCTTGATTCTCAGTAACATAGTTTATACTTTTCATGGTTTTTGATTTGTTTGTATGTAATTAAAAAAAAAAATCAGAAGAAATTATTGGTATGCATGGTGGTGGTGGTGGCGGTGGTGGCAAAAAGTAACCTGGAACCTGCTTTACTTAGGCTACTGGTTTGATAAAGTCTTCCTTGCATGGATGTGTTGTTGTAGGGACAAATGAGGCAAGGCACCGACCGAACAGAGCAGGAAAACGGTTTTATTTGGCTGCAGCCAGGTTCAGAGAAGATGGCTTTTGCTGTAAGGAATTAATCCCCTGAACCCAAAGTTCAGGTAGTTTCAGAGTTTTATACCCAGCATGTAAGGGGAGGGGCTCAGAAATTCATGGTCTGCAGAAGTTCACATAAAAGCAGCTTTTTCTCTCACTGTTCTGGGCATGTTAACCCTTGGAGGACAACACCTGAGAAGGGGAGAGCTTCTTCTCCCCTGTCTACTCTCCCCCTGCCAGCTGTTACCATGGAGTCCAGTTGGTACCCTCTCGTATCTTAAACATGTAGACATCTCTGTGAAGCCCAGCTCAAGGCCAGAGGCCTTGTTTGCACATTTCTTCAAAGTACTGTTCTGGACATGTTTGTGAAAAACTAGTAACGGGGTGTCCAGCACCTGGAGTGCTGGTATCTTCTCGGCCAGTGGCCAAGTAAACAGGGCGACACGAAAATAGGAAGTTTATCCACCTTGAATTCTTTTGCACAGAGAGACTCTTTTGCTGACAGACCTAAAACCAGTCTGGGTGAAGATTTCAGAAGAGGCCCAGTTAAGACTTTTCAGTGGAGAAAGGGGGTGCCACTTCAGATGATGAAGTTTTACCTAACAATAGTTTGGTTTCCAAAGGCTTTTTTTTTTTTTTTTTTTTTTTGGTAATCCAATCCCCTGCTTTTCCCTTAGAGCTCTTCTCTTTTCTCTTAGAAAACTCTACTCTTACTCAGAGGTCCAAATCTCCATTCCAATGACACAGGGGGGGAAAAAAAAAAAAAAAAAAAATTCTCTCAAGCACCTGGACCCCTCCTGCCCCAAACACAGGAGTTCTGGGTGATCAATGAATTTAAAAGGCAGGAAGAATGGATCATTAACAGAAATGAACATAACCACAGTTACTACTTTCTAAGAGCTGGAAAGAATTACCCAGGGCAGAGCTTCCAACTGAAACACTGTAATTATTAGACAACAAACAGACAGACAGACAGACAGACAGACAGACAGACAGTCAGACAGACAAAAACCCTGAAGTACAAGAGACTCTCCCCTTCTCTCTCTATAACACACACACACACACACACACACACACACACACACACACACACACACCCCTCTCTTTCTCTACACCAAACTCTTTTTAATCGCTTGATTTTCAGTTTCTCACTTAGTGGAGCACCCCTTTTCTTTAGGATCAATCTCCTCCTGGGTTTCTTTTTATACCAAAGGGGGGCAAGTTACACATAATCCAGGAGAAGAAGGCCAAAGCAATCAGGTTATTAAGGAACATCAGGAGAGAGAAATTAAATGCTGGTAGACACATTGAACAAGTGCTCTGAAACAAATGATATTCAAATTAACCTCTTAGTGTAGTTTTAAACCAATCGGTCAGCATAAATGCAGAGTTAGAGAGACAAACTGACCCTTAAAACAGGTTGGGAATTGTGAACAGCCTGGAGAGGCCACATTTTTCTTCCTTCAGGGGCAGTGGGAGAGACTTTGCCCTGCCTGTTGTTATGTAAATCAGAACTGAGACCTGCCCCAAGCAAGCCCGGTTTAGTGTAAGAATCTTACTTCCCCGCCCTGATAACTGGCACCCCAGCCTGGCAGGAAACAAATTTTCCCTTGCAGACAAAGCGGTAGGAACCCAAAGTGGCGGGAACCACCCTTCCCCGCTCCCCTCCCCCCTCCCCCTCCCCCCCCCCAAAAAAAACCCAAAAAAACCCCACAATGTCACCGAGAAGGCGTAGTACAAGTACCTGCTTTATCTAGGCTACTGGTTTGATAAAGTTGGCACTTTGTTGGGGGTATTTGGGTATTTCAATCTCACCTTGACCCCTGACCCGCCCCTCTCAAGAGTTTGTGACAGATGGATGCGGCTATTTCTCCCTGAGATTTGTGAATGTACAGGTTTATACTTTCTTTGGGTTTCATCCCGTTCTTGAAATGAATCCTGGCAGTGGCCCACATGCTACGACCTCCAGCTTACTTTTGTGTTGTTCAGAGAAGAGTTGTGGTGTGATTTCATCTTTTAGACTTTGTCGAGATTTGGTTTATGTTCCATTCTATGGTCAACTTTGGTAAACATTCCGTATTCACTTGAAAAGAATGTCTGCTGTGTAGTGGTGGCCTTGCAGTGTTCTGAACGTGCCCATTAGGTGTGGGTTGTTCGTGATGTAGTTCTGCTGTCCTTTGTTCCTGATTATTTATTTATGGCCTAAGTCGTCCTCAGCTGCTAAGGGACGAGTGTTCTCATCTCCTTGCCATAATAGATTTATCCATCTTTTCCTTTAATTCTCTGTGGTTTTCATGCAGGTATTTATTTATTTATTTATTTATTTAGTTAGTTAGTTAGTTAGTTAGTTAGTTATAGCTGTTGATGGACACAATGTCTTTATTTTTGTTTATTTATTTTTATGTGGTGCTGAGGATTGAACCCAGGGCCTCACGAATGCAAGGCAAGCACTCTACCACTGAGCTACAATTCCAACCCTCATGTAGGTATTTTGAGGTTATTGAATGACTTGCACACTACCTTAAGATTGTTTAATGCTTCCTCAAAGATCTGACTGTTTATCAATGTGCTATGTTCCTCCTACGCCTGGCAGTGATTGTCTTGTGTGTACCTTGAAGTCATACTAAAAATAAAATAAATAAGTGACTGGGTACAGTGGCCTATGCCTGTCATCCCAGACAGGCTTCTCTCTCTCTCTCTCTCTCTCTCTCTCACACACACACACACACACACACACACACACACACACACACAGCTGAGGCAGGAGGATCCAGAGTTTAAAGCCACCCTCAGCAAAAGTGAGACACTAAGCAACTCAGTGAGACCCTGTCTCTAAGTAATATACTAGATAGGTAGGGCTAGGGGATGTGGCTCAGTAGTCAGTGAGTGCCCCTGAGTTCAATCCCTCCTTACAGGCCTCCTCCAATAAATAAACAAACAGATAAAAAAATACATACGTTTATTTTGTTTATTTAGGTGATGATGATGATGATGATTTCAATGTGGTGCCCGGGATTGAACCCTGTGCCTCATGCGTACTTGGTAAGTACTGTACCACTGAGCCACAACACCAGACTGACAACACCATGAAGTGCTCTTGCAACCTTTCTCCAGCTTTATTTATCCCAGAGCATGTGGTGTTTCAGTCTAGGGCAACAGACCATGCTTTTTAGCCAAGGCAGCCTCTCTTAGAGCCCTGTTACAGCTTCTTATTACCAAGTGTCTAAATGTAAAATTTGGCTCTGTGATATTGATAGATCAATAAAAATAAAGATACAAAAAAAAAAAAAAAAAAAAAGATAAAACGGTCAAACTGACAAAATACAACTTCACAAGGAAGAATCCTTGTGATGATTTGTTCGATGATTTGTTCCTTTTTGTATGGCGTGCTAAGGCTCAAACTCTGTGCCAGGCCGGCCCTCTGCTACTGACCCAAAGACACAGACAGACCCTAGACAAGAAAGGATTCTCAGAGGCTGGTCATCTTCCAATTTTTTTTTTTTTTTTTTTGTACAGAAAAAGGAGGAAACACAAAGCCCAAAGACAAGCAGATCAAATTCCCAAGCAACCGATTTCAAACTGATTTTGACATGTTTCTGTCAATTCCTACATTGTCTGGATGGATCGAACCGTGGCCTAGCAGCTAGTCTGCCTGTCTAATTGTGGCTTCACCGTGGTGGTTTCGGTTTTGAAGTCCCACACCGTCCGTGTCCCCCGCCGGATTCTCTGGGGGTGCTGGGCAGACTGCCGGCGCCTCCCGCTGCTGCGGGGCACCCTGGCGGGGTGGGGGTGGGGCGGCTGGTGGGACGTGTCCAGGTGACTTTCTACGACCCCTGCGAAGCGGATCCCGCTGACACCGACCCTTCCGCCTGATTTTGTTGACGGTTTTCGAGCTCCCCCTGGTGGCCGCTTTTATAGGAGTGTCTTAATCCACTTCTGAGAAGTATCTGTTCAGGTCCTTGGCCCATGGATTGATTGCATTATTTGTTTGATTCTTCCCCGCCCCCCCCCCCCGCCCCGTTGTCGTTGTTGTTTCGCTCTGGGGCAAGGGCCCACGCTTTTTAGCCAAGGCAGCCGCTCTTAGCGCCCTGTTACAGCTTCTTATTACCATGTGCCTAAACGTAAAATTTGGCTCTGTGACCCGGTGGAAAATGACTTTCGGTTCAAGAAAATGCTCATTTCTTACTCAGGTAAATAAATAGGTAAATAAAAACACAAATTCAAATAAGAATTAATGGGCTGGAGATGTGCCTCAAGTGGTAATGCGCTCCCGCGGCATGCGCGGGGCGCTGGGTTCGATCCTCAGCACCGCGTAAAATAAAATAAAGATGTTGTGCCCACCGCATACTGAAAAATAAACATTAAAAAATATTCTCTCTCTCTCTCTCTCTCTCTCTCTCTCTCTCTCTCTCTCTCCTCTCTCTCTCCACCCCCCTCTTCCCTCTCTCTCTCTCCCCCCCCTCCTCCTCCTCTCTGTCTTTACAAAAGAAAAATAAGTAAAAGTTAAAAAGGGGGCTGGGGATGTGGCTCAAGCGGTAGCGCAGTTGCAGTTGCCCGGGTTCGGTCCTCAGCACACAAACAAAGATGTTGTTAAAAAAAAAAAAAAAAAGTAAATATTGAAATTCTCTCTCACTCTCTCTTAAAAAAAAAAAAAAAAAAAAAAAAAAAAAAAAAGATAACGTGGCCAGGCAGAGAAAATAGAACTCCCCAAGGAAGAATCCTTATTCCTATTATGATCAGTATTCTTTTTTTTTTTTTTTTTTTTCTTTTTTAGAGTAGTTGTAGGTGGACAGCACGCCTTCTTTCGACTTTGTTCCTTTTTGTATGCCGCGCTAAGGCTCAAACCCAGTGCCTCCTATGTGCTAGGCCGGCCCTCTGGCACTGAACCACAGACACAGAGGAGGAAGGTTTCTCAGAGGCTGTTCATCTTCCCATTTTTTTTTTTTTTTTTTTTTTTGGTACAGAGACAGGCGGAAACACCGAGCCCAAAGACCAGCAGATCAAATTCCCCAGCCACCGATTTCGACGGGTTTTTACATGTTTCTGTCAATTCCTCCATTCTCTGGATGGATCGGACCGTGGCCTAGCAGCTAGTCTGCCTGTCTAATAGTGGCTTCACCGTGGTGGTTTCGGTTTTGAAGTCCCACACTGCCCGTGTCCCCCGCCGGATTCTCTAGGGGTGCTGGGCCGATCTGCCTGCGTCTCGTGCCCGCCGCTGTTGGGGGGGGGGGGCCCTGGCGGGGCGACCCGGCTGGTGGGACGTGTCCGGGTGACTTTCTACGACCCCTGCGGAGCGGATCCCGCTGACGCCGACCGAGGTTCCGCGTCCCTTCCTCCTGATTTGGTTGACGGTTGTCGAGCTCCCCCTGGTGGCCGCTTTTATAGGAGCGTCGGATCATCGGAAGTCTCCAAGGCGTGATATTCGGCGGCGGTGGCCGAGACAGAGTTCCAGGAGCTGGGCGGCGCCAGCGGAACTGTCTCGGTCACGCTGGGCTGGGCCGTTGTGGCCCGTTGGCGGGATATTGGACCTGCAGGCTTACTGTGTGTGTGTCGGTTGTCTTCTCTCCCTGCACGGTCCGGGCCGCGGGCGCCTCGGGTGGCAGTCTGAGCGGTTCCTTCGCCGCCACGGGCTTCGCTTTGCCCGGTCTGGGTCGGTCGCCGGCACTTCTGTCTTATTTTTCTCCCGCTTCCTCTCCCTCTCTCTCGCGGGTTTTGGCCGCGGGGCTGCGGGGCTTCACCGGGCGGGCCAGGCGGGTGTGCTCGCCCGGCCTTGCCGCATTGCCTCTTCGGGGGCCCGCTGCCCGGGGCTTGTCCTGTTGGCTACGCCCGGCGTCCTTCGGACGTGTTCCCCGTCCGCCCTTCCCCCCCCCCCCCCCCCGGTCCTGCTCGCTGGGGATGGCGGTCCCCGTCTCTTGTCTTTGCCTTCGTCAACGAGGGTCGACCAGTTGTCCCTAGGGGCTCTGGATCTCGGTGATGGGCTCGATTTCGCGGTCCGCTGACCGTGACTGTGTTCAGGGAAGGCGGCAGTGGTGAGTGAACTGTTCCCGGTTGCCCCGGTCGCGATTGTTTTGGCCCGAGTTGGCCGTTTTCTGCCATCGGGTAGGTGCTGACACGTTGTCCTCTGGCGGCACACGCCAGAGCGAGGGAGCTTGGGCCTCCGGGTGCGTGCGGGGCTCTGGGCTGATGGGGTGGCCCGGACCCGTTCCCTCTTGAGCTGCTTGCCTGGGCCTGCGTGCGACGGCTCTTTGGCGCACCTGGAGCGCCCTCGCGGTGGTGCCGCCTCTGGCCGGCCGGCCTTCTGGCGCCGGAGGGCGGCGGGGGTAGGTGGCGGGTGGTCCTTTACCGCCCGTGCGCTCCTCGCTGCGGGCACCGAGGGTGGCGTGACGACGCTTGCTTCCATGGCTCCGAGCCGCGTGTCAGGCGTTCCCCGTTCCGTGTCGTCGGCCGCTCTCCCTGGGGTGTGGGGCCGGCGAGGCCGTAGCAGGCTCCTCTTAGAAGCGGTCCTCGCCGGGTCTCCCCCTGCTCCCTGGGCCTCTCCCGCCCACTCTGCTGATCGATGTGGTGACTTTGCGCTCTCCTGGGCTGGACCAAAGCCGCGCCAGGCGAGGGACGGACATTCATGGCGAATGGGCCGACTCTTCTCGTCCTGCCCGCGGGCCCCTCGCCTTGCCTCCCCGCCCGTTCGCGGTGCGGGGAAGGGCGGGGGTGCGGAATCCGGCCTCGACCTCGCTCCTGGGGTCCTCTGACGTAGCGGGTGCTTCTCGCTCGCCGCCCCCCCTGGGCGGCCAAGGGCCGTGTGTGGCCCTCCCCGGCGCGGGGAGGGCTGCCACCGTGCTGCCTCGGCGCGACGGTGCGCCTCTGCTTCGGTGCTCCTGGGGCGCTCCGGGTTGTTTCCTGAGGTGCCTGAGGCTGAGGCGGTGTGTGCTGCTCCCGATCCCAGTGCCGCTGCCGCGGCCGGCCGCCGCCTCGCTGTCGGTCTCGCCCCGTCCGTGGGGGTTTCCGAGGCGAGTGCCTGACGGGAAGAGCGGTGTCGCTTCTTTCGGGGGATCGAGGCGGTAAGCTCGGCAGCGTTGCCCGTTCCCTCTCCGGGGGGAGGGTGTCGCGTTGTCGTCCCCAGCGCCGAGTGGCGTGGGGAGTGTTAGGCGAGCGGGCGCCCGGGCGCTCTTCCCTCTCTCCGGTGGGGGGAAGGAGACGTTGCCCGGGCGTGTGAGCGATTGTGGCGGGACGCCGAGCTGGGGCCGGTCGGGCCCCCGAGGCGATGGGGCTTTGGGTGTC
>NC_135307.1:198962592-198977592 GCF_048772815.1 Callospermophilus lateralis
CCAACATCTTTCTTATTTATTCATTTATTCATTATTCATTCATTCATTCATTCATTCATTCATTCATTCATTCATTCATTCATCCATTCATCCATTCATCCATTTATCCATTTCTTTATTTATTTATATATCTATCCCTCTCTCCTCTCTCCTCTCTCCTCTCTCCTCTCAGCTCTCTCTTCCTCTTATCCCTGGCCCCCTCATCCTATCACTCCTTTCTTCCTCCAACACAAACCCTGCTCCCGCTCCACCCCGCGAGGTCGACCAGTTGTCCATTCGAGGACTTTGCTTTTTTTTTCTTTTTTCTTTTAATGCCGTATGTACGGAGGTCGACCAGTTGTCCTGACATAAGTGGGCGGGGACGGGGCGGAGGCGGGGATAGGGGTTGGGGCCGAAGTCGAAATGAGTATGCCTTTATACACACCCTTTTTTTTCCCTTCCTTCTTTCTTTCCTCCTCCTCCTCCTCCTCCCCCCCCCCCACCCTAACCTCCCCTCCTCCTCCTCCTCCTCCTCCTCCTCCTCCTCCTCCTCCTCCTCCTCCTCCTCTTCCTCCCCGTCCAAGTTAATTTGTCCTTGGATTCTTTTTATTTTTTAATTTTTTTTTTAATGTTTATTTTTTAGTTATCGGCGGACACAACATCTTTGTTTGTATGCGGGCCACACGCATGCCAGGCGAGCGCGCTAGCTACCGCTTGAGCCACATCCCCAGCCCCTGGATTCTTTTCAGCTATAAGTGTCGGTAGGATGACTCCACAAATACTCCTTATTTCACGTGGGGACATTCTTTCCTAATCGGTAGTTCAGTTTTAATTGCATGCATCAAATCATTCCTTGTGTGGGTCTGGGCTTTTTCTTCTCTTGGTGCTCAGTACCTGGAGAGGAATGTCAAAGCCCGGGGGTGGGGGGTGGGGGGTGTGCTCTTTGGTGTTTGTGCATTTCTCTCCTTCCTTGCTTGCACACCAACTCAACTCTCGCTCGCTCCCTCTCTCCTTCCCTCCTTCCTTTCTTTCACTTTTGCTTCACTGTTTCTTTCCTGGTGGTGCTGGTGCTGGTGGTGCTTCCTTTCGATTACTTTTCTTTATTTTTTTCTTGATTTTTTTTTTTTTTAACATTTGCTGCCCCTCCCCCGGTGTGTGTCTGTCTGTCTCTCTCTCTCTCTCTCTCTCTCTCTCTCTCTCTCTCTCTCTCTCTCTCTGAGATTCAGAGGCCACCTTGCACTTCTTCCTGGCCGCAGTTGTAATTCGGCTTTTTACTTTTGATAAGAGTCACTTCTGACATCCTCTGCTCTCCAAAGTCTACGTGACTTCATGACTATGCTGGGCGTGGACTCCAGGACAGATAAGTCTGCCTAAAACAGGGAAGAAAGGTGATATGATTTCCCCTGGATTGAATCCAGAAGTGCCTAACTACCACCACGGAGTTTTTGTGTGTGTGTTTTTTTTTTTTTTTTTCGTTTTTTTTTTTTTTTGTTTTTTTTTTTTGAGATGGAGTGTCCCTGGATTGCTCATGTTGGCTAACATCAAAGGAGACAACATCCTATCTCAGTCTGTGATAACACCTGCGGTGGTGTTATCACATGGGGTGTGTGTGGGGGGGTGTCCTTCCCCTTCCCCTTCCCCTTCCCTCTCTCCTTTCTCTATTTGCTGGTTAAAGCTCGAGGTCTCTGGAGGTTGCCTGATTACTCCCAGGACCTCACCTTCTCTTGTGAGTAGCTGAGGTGGTGGTTGCTGAACACTGTCCCACCATTCTGATCTTTCACTACTCTTACTGTTCTCTTCCAGGACTTTTGCATCGAGTTCCTTCTTCCAAGGATGGTGGAATGATGACAAAGATGATGGTATTGGAGATTTGGAACACTTTTTTTTTTTTTTTTTTTTTTTTTTTTTTTTTGGTGGTTGTTTTTCCTCCCGGATGGCTGTCAAACCTGCAGCAGCACACACATCGGTCCATCTCGAAGTGGAGAATCTCTAAAGGATCTTCAAGGAAAGCGTGGACAAGGAGGATTCAGTCCCCGGGAGACTCTTGACACGAGATGGGAAATCCCCCCCCCCCCCCATTTCTTCTGGAAAATACCTAATACCAATAAAGACAGGACAAAATGCAGCACAGGCTGGCTGGCTGGCTGGCTGGCTGGCTGGCTGGCTGGCTGGCTGAGGTTTATGTAGCGCCGAGTAGGTCTACAGGTAAAATTGGATCCCAGAGCAACTGTGCAGTTACTCAGGGTCCTTGCCTTCCCCAACTGTCCCCTATCGGACCGAAGCTGCTCCCTCCCCTAAGGCCTTTCTCAGTCGGCTAATCCACCACACTTAGGAGTGGTGAAGGTGGGACACACGTTTTAGGTTTGCTTGGCTTCTTCAGTCGGATCTCATCTCGCCACCGGGTCAGAAACACAAGCATATACACGTGGATGCGCATAGCGACGGGTTTCCACCCTGTGGAACTTGGGAGTTCACAGTGAGTGCTCTGCGGTCTGAGAAAAGCAGCCTCGTTAGTTGCAGTCACTGAACGCTAGGTGGCGCAAAGCTACCGTCATTTTGGAAGGCCTGCCTGAGTTCCATTTCCAGTTTAGATATAATCTATCTACATGTATAGACATAGATACATAGATAGATAGATAGATAGACAGACAGACTGACAGACTTAGATATCTATATCTATATCCATATACAGATCACTACGCTGCAAGCAGCTGCGTCATATCTTCCTCTCTTCCCTCAGCCTACTGAGTCCCTGGAAAGACAGATGGGCACGGGCCTCAGTGCAGTTGTACTCCCGCTTCTTCTCCCCCCCCCCCCCTACAGTAAAGTCCTGGAAGCACTGGGGGGTGGGGAGGACATACCGCTTTCACCCCTGGTATCTGATCACGTTCCTTAGCCTTTAACATGCCCCACCTAGGAGATAGCTTCTGTGCCTCTGCCCGACCCTTGGAATTTCAACTATAATCCCCACTTCCCCCATCCCACTCACTCCAATTCCCCAGTAGTAGTCCCTCCCAAGGCTGTCACCACCAGAGGTCCATAGTAAACACCTCCCCCCCCCCCCCCCCCCCCGCCCCTGAGAGTTATGAGGGAGGGCCTGGATGAGGTTAAGAGAGAAACGAACAAAAATAAAACAGTGATGTTTCCCGTGTGTGTGTGTGTGTGTGTGTGTGTGTGTGTGTGTGTGTCTGTCTGTCTGTCTGTCTGTCTAGTGTGTACCTGTCTGAGCCCAAAACCCAAACAGGATGGATTTGGGCCTGGGGGAAGGAGAGGGAGGCCCTTCCTGGGTTTACTTTCTGGGGAAGGGAAGAGACAAAGGAAAAAAAGGTGAGGGTGTTGCCCAGCAATCAAGACCCTTTGTGGACCAATGCCCAAGGCCCTGGGTTTCTTCCCCAGCCTAGCATCACAAAAGAAACAAAAGTAGTGAACAAAGACAGACTCAAACAACCAAAACAGGCAATAAAATCTCATCTCAAAGACTCTGTGCTGGGCTGGGATGGGCTGGGATGCGCTGGGGTCCTTTATATCTCAGCGTTAGAGTGGTCGCCTAGCATATTCGAGGCCCTGGGTTAGATCCTCAGCTCCAGATAAAAAGAAATTAATAACATAAAGGCATTGTTTAAATACATACATACATACATACATACATACATACATAAATAGGTAAATAAATAAAATCCAGACACTAGAAGAGACCTTGCTCACACAGACAGAGGTGGTGGTGGTGGGGGGAAGATCAAGATGGAAATCACTCTACCCTTGGCATCCAATAGACAAATATGGCTCCCCATACTCATGTCAGGGTTTCCTTGGTGGGGATGGAACCAGAAACCAGCCCCTCACACAGGGGCTGGTTTCTGCCTGGAACCTGGAACTGGGGACTGAACACAGACACAGTTTACCACTGAGCTAAACCAACATCCCCTTTTTATACAGATATTTTTATATATTTTTGGTAAATCCATTGATTTATGAGTTGAACCCAGAAGCACTCACTTGACCACTGACTGAGCCACATCCCCATATTCAATTTATCTATCTATCTATCTATCTATCTATCTATCTATCTATCTATCATCTATCTATTCATTTGTTTTCTGGCTTGCTTGCTTGTTCTAGTTAAAGCTTGGTCCCGGGGTTTCAAAAACTGACTTCCAGACCACTCACGTTATAAAGGAATCAAGCCTTTATTAAAGCACAACTAGTGGCGACTGAGCAGAAGAACATAAAGCTGTTCCCCTGGCCAGCCCCAAACAATTGCAAGGGTGCCCCTTATAAGCCTCAAACCTGCAAAAGGGACGTTTTGGGGGGAGGGGGCGTCTAGCTAATGCAAGCAAGCCATGTTACAGAAGCGGGAGAGTGAAGTCAGGCGGAGGGACGCTCAGCCAATCACAATCAGCCTAGCCACTCCAGTGACAGAAGCTTAGCCCCCCCCCCCCCCCCCCCCGCTCCCCCTTTTATGGGCTAGTTACAGAAACAATGTCCCATTAGGTAGTTCCTTACTCTTAAAGGTTTCTATAGCACAAGGAAAAGAACATCTTGCGTCAGTCATGACCCTTCTACTTGGCCTGGTTGTTTTACAGAATGGGGACATAAAACAAAACGGAGTCCCATTTGCTTTTACTATCACAACTTTTCTTTGGGAGACAGGGGTCTCCTCGCGAGGTTACTTTCGCTATGAGTTTACGATCCTTCTCTCAACCTCCTCCTGATCCTCTTGGGGGTGGGCGGGGGAGGATCGACATGAACCCCCAACCCATACCTTTAATTTTTTGAGCTGTAGATGGATGGACACACTATCTTTACCTTATTTACTTGTTTGTCCCTTTGTTTTGGGTTCTGTGGTGCTCAGGATGGAATCCAGCGCCCCACACGTCCCAGGCAAGTGCTCTACTACCGAGCTAAAACCCTAGCCCAAGCTTTGCATTCTAGAATGAATACATTTCCTTCTATGCTGAAGGAACACAGACACATTTATTGCACAACAAGCCCAGAGATCTTCACATCACACTTGCCTAGAAGTCCTACATACATTCATTGACCTTTGACTTTGGAAGCCAAGTTCAGAATCTACCAGCTCTGGCCAGACTCTGGCCAGATAACTGCCACGATGTGGTGTTTTGCTCACCAACAGTTGGACCTAGGAGAACAGCTTGGACTCAAGTGGACAAATACTCTTATGCATTCAGGAAACAGTGCCACTCACCTGGTACAGGAGTGTTCTTTCAACAAATGATCCCCAAACCCTTACTTTTTCGATTAAAACTAACAGATGTGAAAACTGGTCATTAATGGCACAGATCTTTTTATTTATTTATTTATTTATTATTTTTTAGAGAGAGTGTGAGAGTGAGAGACAGGGAGAGAGAATTTTTTTAATATTTATTTATTTAGTTAGTTAGTTAGTTAGTTAGTTTTCCGCGGATATAACATCTTGATTTGTTTGCGGTGCTGAGGATCGAACCCTGGCCGCACGCATGCCAGGCGAGCATGCTACCACTTGAGCCACATCCCCAGCCCCAAGCACAGATCTTTCTCTTTTCGTTTTCTTTTCTTTCTTTCTTTCTTTCTTTCTTTCTTTCTTTCTTTCTTTCTTTTCTTTTTTTTTTTCTAAATCTGAATGTTACACCGAATGCATGTGTTAGAACTTCCACATGTGTCACTGACTATGGGATAAGTTTAGAGCTTCGATAAAATACACGTTCTAATAAAAAGGGTGACCTCTCATGTAGGAAACCTATATGTCTTTAAGTGTACCGACTTTTTAATAATAAAAAAATCTCTCAGACACAGCACAGCATAGTACTCTAGTCCCCAGATGTGCACACATCTCCAGTGACAGAGATGTGGGGTGATTCAGGAGAATCACAAGACTAAGCCCAGCCTCAGCAACTTATGGAGCCCTGGGGTAACTCGACAGAGAGAGAGAGGGGGGGGGGGGAGAGACAGAGAGAGAGAGAGAGAGACAGAGAGAGACAGAGAAGGGGGGATAGGTGTTGGGGGGGGTGTTGCTCAGAGGCAAAGCATCTCAGAAGGAAGAGGGGGAATTTATTATAATAAGAAAACATAAGAACTGAACCTTTACAGCAACAAAACTCTGATGACTCTGCTGACACTCTGTTGTTCTAACCCATCGGAGGCCTAGCAAGGTTATCAAACAGAAAAGTGATTTTCTGGATGAAAATTCTAAATATTTGTTAGCCAATGGGCAGATAACCCACCCTGAAAGTCAATATGGCTTCACCTATGATTAGGGAGGGGGAGGGTAGGGAAAAGAGAAAGGAAAAAGGATATGGGTTTTAACATGAGCCTCAGTGGCTGAGCAGTGAGACTTATACTCAAAGCCTATAAAGTGGACCCCTGTTACATTTTCTGACACCCACCACCACCTCACCCCCCCCACCCCCCCACCCCGCTTTAATTGATTTGACAGTTGGGAGAAAAATTTAAAAAAAAAAAAAAAAGACAAAAAAGGACAACAACAGCAACAGACAGAAACAACAACCACCCTTACCGAATTTCTGAATTTACATGAGTGAATGACTCTTCTTGATTCTCAGTAACATAGTTTATACTTTTCATGGTTTTTGATTTGTTTGTATGTAATTAAAAAAAAAAATCAGAAGAAATTATTGGTATGCATGGTGGTGGTGGTGGCGGTGGTGGCAAAAAGTAACCTGGAACCTGCTTTACTTAGGCTACTGGTTTGATAAAGTCTTCCTTGCATGGATGTGTTGTTGTAGGGACAAATGAGGCAAGGCACCGACCGAACAGAGCAGGAAAACGGTTTTATTTGGCTGCAGCCAGGTTCAGAGAAGATGGCTTTTGCTGTAAGGAATTAATCCCCTGAACCCAAAGTTCAGGTAGTTTCAGAGTTTTATACCCAGCATGTAAGGGGAGGGGCTCAGAAATTCATGGTCTGCAGAAGTTCACATAAAAGCAGCTTTTTCTCTCACTGTTCTGGGCATGTTAACCCTTGGAGGACAACACCTGAGAAGGGGAGAGCTTCTTCTCCCCTGTCTACTCTCCCCCTGCCAGCTGTTACCATGGAGTCCAGTTGGTACCCTCTCGTATCTTAAACATGTAGACATCTCTGTGAAGCCCAGCTCAAGGCCAGAGGCCTTGTTTGCACATTTCTTCAAAGTACTGTTCTGGACATGTTTGTGAAAAACTAGTAACGGGGTGTCCAGCACCTGGAGTGCTGGTATCTTCTCGGCCAGTGGCCAAGTAAACAGGGCGACACGAAAATAGGAAGTTTATCCACCTTGAATTCTTTTGCACAGAGAGACTCTTTTGCTGACAGACCTAAAACCAGTCTGGGTGAAGATTTCAGAAGAGGCCCAGTTAAGACTTTTCAGTGGAGAAAGGGGGTGCCACTTCAGATGATGAAGTTTTACCTAACAATAGTTTGGTTTCCAAAGGCTTTTTTTTTTTTTTTTTTTTTTTGGTAATCCAATCCCCTGCTTTTCCCTTAGAGCTCTTCTCTTTTCTCTTAGAAAACTCTACTCTTACTCAGAGGTCCAAATCTCCATTCCAATGACACAGGGGGGGAAAAAAAAAAAAAAAAAAAATTCTCTCAAGCACCTGGACCCCTCCTGCCCCAAACACAGGAGTTCTGGGTGATCAATGAATTTAAAAGGCAGGAAGAATGGATCATTAACAGAAATGAACATAACCACAGTTACTACTTTCTAAGAGCTGGAAAGAATTACCCAGGGCAGAGCTTCCAACTGAAACACTGTAATTATTAGACAACAAACAGACAGACAGACAGACAGACAGACAGACAGACAGTCAGACAGACAAAAACCCTGAAGTACAAGAGACTCTCCCCTTCTCTCTCTATAACACACACACACACACACACACACACACACACACACACACACACACACCCCTCTCTTTCTCTACACCAAACTCTTTTTAATCGCTTGATTTTCAGTTTCTCACTTAGTGGAGCACCCCTTTTCTTTAGGATCAATCTCCTCCTGGGTTTCTTTTTATACCAAAGGGGGGCAAGTTACACATAATCCAGGAGAAGAAGGCCAAAGCAATCAGGTTATTAAGGAACATCAGGAGAGAGAAATTAAATGCTGGTAGACACATTGAACAAGTGCTCTGAAACAAATGATATTCAAATTAACCTCTTAGTGTAGTTTTAAACCAATCGGTCAGCATAAATGCAGAGTTAGAGAGACAAACTGACCCTTAAAACAGGTTGGGAATTGTGAACAGCCTGGAGAGGCCACATTTTTCTTCCTTCAGGGGCAGTGGGAGAGACTTTGCCCTGCCTGTTGTTATGTAAATCAGAACTGAGACCTGCCCCAAGCAAGCCCGGTTTAGTGTAAGAATCTTACTTCCCCGCCCTGATAACTGGCACCCCAGCCTGGCAGGAAACAAATTTTCCCTTGCAGACAAAGCGGTAGGAACCCAAAGTGGCGGGAACCACCCTTCCCCGCTCCCCTCCCCCCTCCCCCTCCCCCCCCCCAAAAAAAACCCAAAAAAACCCCACAATGTCACCGAGAAGGCGTAGTACAAGTACCTGCTTTATCTAGGCTACTGGTTTGATAAAG
This sequence comes from Callospermophilus lateralis, assembly GCF_048772815.1. Classification (NCBI taxonomy): domain Eukaryota; kingdom Metazoa; phylum Chordata; class Mammalia; order Rodentia; family Sciuridae; genus Callospermophilus; species Callospermophilus lateralis. Next base: position 198,971,145 of record NC_135307.1, read on the forward strand.
TTGGCACTTTGTTGGGGGTATTTGGGTATTTCAATCTCACCTTGACCCCTGACCCGCCCCTCTCAAGAGTTTGTGACAGATGGATGCGGCTATTTCTCCCTGAGATTTGTGAATGTACAGGTTTATACTTTCTTTGGGTTTCATCCCGTTCTTGAAATGAATCCTGGCAGTGGCCCACATGCTACGACCTCCAGCTTACTTTTGTGTTGTTCAGAGAAGAGTTGTGGTGTGATTTCATCTTTTAGACTTTGTCGAGATTTGGTTTATGTTCCATTCTATGGTCAACTTTGGTAAACATTCCGTATTCACTTGAAAAGAATGTCTGCTGTGTAGTGGTGGCCTTGCAGTGTTCTGAACGTGCCCATTAGGTGTGGGTTGTTCGTGATGTAGTTCTGCTGTCCTTTGTTCCTGATTATTTATTTATGGCCTAAGTCGTCCTCAGCTGCTAAGGGACGAGTGTTCTCATCTCCTTGCCATAATAGATTTATCCATCTTTTCCTTTAATTCTCTGTGGTTTTCATGCAGGTATTTATTTATTTATTTATTTAGTTAGTTAGTTAGTTAGTTAGTTAGTTAGTTATAGCTGTTGATGGACACAATGTCTTTATTTTTGTTTATTTATTTTTATGTGGTGCTGAGGATTGAACCCAGGGCCTCACGAATGCAAGGCAAGCACTCTACCACTGAGCTACAATTCCAACCCTCATGTAGGTATTTTGAGGTTATTGAATGACTTGCACACTACCTTAAGATTGTTTAATGCTTCCTCAAAGATCTGACTGTTTATCAATGTGCTATGTTCCTCCTACGCCTGGCAGTGATTGTCTTGTGTGTACCTTGAAGTCATACTAAAAATAAAATAAATAAGTGACTGGGTACAGTGGCCTATGCCTGTCATCCCAGACAGGCTTCTCTCTCTCTCTCTCTCTCTCTCTCTCACACACACACACACACACACACACACACACACACACACAGCTGAGGCAGGAGGATCCAGAGTTTAAAGCCACCCTCAGCAAAAGTGAGACACTAAGCAACTCAGTGAGACCCTGTCTCTAAGTAATATACTAGATAGGTAGGGCTAGGGGATGTGGCTCAGTAGTCAGTGAGTGCCCCTGAGTTCAATCCCTCCTTACAGGCCTCCTCCAATAAATAAACAAACAGATAAAAAAATACATACGTTTATTTTGTTTATTTAGGTGATGATGATGATGATGATTTCAATGTGGTGCCCGGGATTGAACCCTGTGCCTCATGCGTACTTGGTAAGTACTGTACCACTGAGCCACAACACCAGACTGACAACACCATGAAGTGCTCTTGCAACCTTTCTCCAGCTTTATTTATCCCAGAGCATGTGGTGTTTCAGTCTAGGGCAACAGACCATGCTTTTTAGCCAAGGCAGCCTCTCTTAGAGCCCTGTTACAGCTTCTTATTACCAAGTGTCTAAATGTAAAATTTGGCTCTGTGATATTGATAGATCAATAAAAATAAAGATACAAAAAAAAAAAAAAAAAAAAAGATAAAACGGTCAAACTGACAAAATACAACTTCACAAGGAAGAATCCTTGTGATGATTTGTTCGATGATTTGTTCCTTTTTGTATGGCGTGCTAAGGCTCAAACTCTGTGCCAGGCCGGCCCTCTGCTACTGACCCAAAGACACAGACAGACCCTAGACAAGAAAGGATTCTCAGAGGCTGGTCATCTTCCAATTTTTTTTTTTTTTTTTTTGTACAGAAAAAGGAGGAAACACAAAGCCCAAAGACAAGCAGATCAAATTCCCAAGCAACCGATTTCAAACTGATTTTGACATGTTTCTGTCAATTCCTACATTGTCTGGATGGATCGAACCGTGGCCTAGCAGCTAGTCTGCCTGTCTAATTGTGGCTTCACCGTGGTGGTTTCGGTTTTGAAGTCCCACACCGTCCGTGTCCCCCGCCGGATTCTCTGGGGGTGCTGGGCAGACTGCCGGCGCCTCCCGCTGCTGCGGGGCACCCTGGCGGGGTGGGGGTGGGGCGGCTGGTGGGACGTGTCCAGGTGACTTTCTACGACCCCTGCGAAGCGGATCCCGCTGACACCGACCCTTCCGCCTGATTTTGTTGACGGTTTTCGAGCTCCCCCTGGTGGCCGCTTTTATAGGAGTGTCTTAATCCACTTCTGAGAAGTATCTGTTCAGGTCCTTGGCCCATGGATTGATTGCATTATTTGTTTGATTCTTCCCCGCCCCCCCCCCCCGCCCCGTTGTCGTTGTTGTTTCGCTCTGGGGCAAGGGCCCACGCTTTTTAGCCAAGGCAGCCGCTCTTAGCGCCCTGTTACAGCTTCTTATTACCATGTGCCTAAACGTAAAATTTGGCTCTGTGACCCGGTGGAAAATGACTTTCGGTTCAAGAAAATGCTCATTTCTTACTCAGGTAAATAAATAGGTAAATAAAAACACAAATTCAAATAAGAATTAATGGGCTGGAGATGTGCCTCAAGTGGTAATGCGCTCCCGCGGCATGCGCGGGGCGCTGGGTTCGATCCTCAGCACCGCGTAAAATAAAATAAAGATGTTGTGCCCACCGCATACTGAAAAATAAACATTAAAAAATATTCTCTCTCTCTCTCTCTCTCTCTCTCTCTCTCTCTCTCTCTCTCCTCTCTCTCTCCACCCCCCTCTTCCCTCTCTCTCTCTCCCCCCCCTCCTCCTCCTCTCTGTCTTTACAAAAGAAAAATAAGTAAAAGTTAAAAAGGGGGCTGGGGATGTGGCTCAAGCGGTAGCGCAGTTGCAGTTGCCCGGGTTCGGTCCTCAGCACACAAACAAAGATGTTGTTAAAAAAAAAAAAAAAAAGTAAATATTGAAATTCTCTCTCACTCTCTCTTAAAAAAAAAAAAAAAAAAAAAAAAAAAAAAAAAGATAACGTGGCCAGGCAGAGAAAATAGAACTCCCCAAGGAAGAATCCTTATTCCTATTATGATCAGTATTCTTTTTTTTTTTTTTTTTTTTCTTTTTTAGAGTAGTTGTAGGTGGACAGCACGCCTTCTTTCGACTTTGTTCCTTTTTGTATGCCGCGCTAAGGCTCAAACCCAGTGCCTCCTATGTGCTAGGCCGGCCCTCTGGCACTGAACCACAGACACAGAGGAGGAAGGTTTCTCAGAGGCTGTTCATCTTCCCATTTTTTTTTTTTTTTTTTTTTTTGGTACAGAGACAGGCGGAAACACCGAGCCCAAAGACCAGCAGATCAAATTCCCCAGCCACCGATTTCGACGGGTTTTTACATGTTTCTGTCAATTCCTCCATTCTCTGGATGGATCGGACCGTGGCCTAGCAGCTAGTCTGCCTGTCTAATAGTGGCTTCACCGTGGTGGTTTCGGTTTTGAAGTCCCACACTGCCCGTGTCCCCCGCCGGATTCTCTAGGGGTGCTGGGCCGATCTGCCTGCGTCTCGTGCCCGCCGCTGTTGGGGGGGGGGGGCCCTGGCGGGGCGACCCGGCTGGTGGGACGTGTCCGGGTGACTTTCTACGACCCCTGCGGAGCGGATCCCGCTGACGCCGACCGAGGTTCCGCGTCCCTTCCTCCTGATTTGGTTGACGGTTGTCGAGCTCCCCCTGGTGGCCGCTTTTATAGGAGCGTCGGATCATCGGAAGTCTCCAAGGCGTGATATTCGGCGGCGGTGGCCGAGACAGAGTTCCAGGAGCTGGGCGGCGCCAGCGGAACTGTCTCGGTCACGCTGGGCTGGGCCGTTGTGGCCCGTTGGCGGGATATTGGACCTGCAGGCTTACTGTGTGTGTGTCGGTTGTCTTCTCTCCCTGCACGGTCCGGGCCGCGGGCGCCTCGGGTGGCAGTCTGAGCGGTTCCTTCGCCGCCACGGGCTTCGCTTTGCCCGGTCTGGGTCGGTCGCCGGCACTTCTGTCTTATTTTTCTCCCGCTTCCTCTCCCTCTCTCTCGCGGGTTTTGGCCGCGGGGCTGCGGGGCTTCACCGGGCGGGCCAGGCGGGTGTGCTCGCCCGGCCTTGCCGCATTGCCTCTTCGGGGGCCCGCTGCCCGGGGCTTGTCCTGTTGGCTACGCCCGGCGTCCTTCGGACGTGTTCCCCGTCCGCCCTTCCCCCCCCCCCCCCCCCGGTCCTGCTCGCTGGGGATGGCGGTCCCCGTCTCTTGTCTTTGCCTTCGTCAACGAGGGTCGACCAGTTGTCCCTAGGGGCTCTGGATCTCGGTGATGGGCTCGATTTCGCGGTCCGCTGACCGTGACTGTGTTCAGGGAAGGCGGCAGTGGTGAGTGAACTGTTCCCGGTTGCCCCGGTCGCGATTGTTTTGGCCCGAGTTGGCCGTTTTCTGCCATCGGGTAGGTGCTGACACGTTGTCCTCTGGCGGCACACGCCAGAGCGAGGGAGCTTGGGCCTCCGGGTGCGTGCGGGGCTCTGGGCTGATGGGGTGGCCCGGACCCGTTCCCTCTTGAGCTGCTTGCCTGGGCCTGCGTGCGACGGCTCTTTGGCGCACCTGGAGCGCCCTCGCGGTGGTGCCGCCTCTGGCCGGCCGGCCTTCTGGCGCCGGAGGGCGGCGGGGGTAGGTGGCGGGTGGTCCTTTACCGCCCGTGCGCTCCTCGCTGCGGGCACCGAGGGTGGCGTGACGACGCTTGCTTCCATGGCTCCGAGCCGCGTGTCAGGCGTTCCCCGTTCCGTGTCGTCGGCCGCTCTCCCTGGGGTGTGGGGCCGGCGAGGCCGTAGCAGGCTCCTCTTAGAAGCGGTCCTCGCCGGGTCTCCCCCTGCTCCCTGGGCCTCTCCCGCCCACTCTGCTGATCGATGTGGTGACTTTGCGCTCTCCTGGGCTGGACCAAAGCCGCGCCAGGCGAGGGACGGACATTCATGGCGAATGGGCCGACTCTTCTCGTCCTGCCCGCGGGCCCCTCGCCTTGCCTCCCCGCCCGTTCGCGGTGCGGGGAAGGGCGGGGGTGCGGAATCCGGCCTCGACCTCGCTCCTGGGGTCCTCTGACGTAGCGGGTGCTTCTCGCTCGCCGCCCCCCCTGGGCGGCCAAGGGCCGTGTGTGGCCCTCCCCGGCGCGGGGAGGGCTGCCACCGTGCTGCCTCGGCGCGACGGTGCGCCTCTGCTTCGGTGCTCCTGGGGCGCTCCGGGTTGTTTCCTGAGGTGCCTGAGGCTGAGGCGGTGTGTGCTGCTCCCGATCCCAGTGCCGCTGCCGCGGCCGGCCGCCGCCTCGCTGTCGGTCTCGCCCCGTCCGTGGGGGTTTCCGAGGCGAGTGCCTGACGGGAAGAGCGGTGTCGCTTCTTTCGGGGGATCGAGGCGGTAAGCTCGGCAGCGTTGCCCGTTCCCTCTCCGGGGGGAGGGTGTCGCGTTGTCGTCCCCAGCGCCGAGTGGCGTGGGGAGTGTTAGGCGAGCGGGCGCCCGGGCGCTCTTCCCTCTCTCCGGTGGGGGGAAGGAGACGTTGCCCGGGCGTGTGAGCGATTGTGGCGGGACGCCGAGCTGGGGCCGGTCGGGCCCCCGAGGCGATGGGGCTTTGGGTGTCCCCGGCCGCGAACGCTCAAGAAGCCTTGTGCTTGCCTGTACCGCAGATCCCCCTCGTTGTCTCGGCGGCCGGTTGGCAGAGGGGCTGGGTTGGGTGCGGCCCACCCTCAGTGAGGAAGTTTCTCTAGCGATCCGTGAAGGGCGTGCCTTGTGTGGGGGTACCGGATTCCCCCGTTGGCCGCCCCCTGCCTTTTGCGCTACGCTACCGTCGGTGGTGTGTGTGTAGGCGAGAGTCCCCCCTCCCCGCCGTCTGGGAGTGCAGGGGTCCGCCGGCCCCCCGCGGGTGGGGGCCGAGCGCCTGCTCTTTGTGCCTACCGCGGCCCACGCCTCCCCCCTTCGAGTCGGGGGAGGGTTCCCGCTGGGCCTTGGCCGGGCCTTCTGGCGCGCGTGGGGCCACTGTGTGGGTCGCTGGTGCCGCGTGTGTGCGCGGTGGCGGTGGGGCGCTGTTCGCGCGGCCGGGGGTTGAGGGGCCGCGTCCCTCTTTCCCCCGCGCCCGCTGCGAGTGTCCCTCTGCCCGCTCCCGGTCCCGAGCCGGCGGGCGACCTGCGTGCGTGTGCGCTGGCCCGGGGCGCGGCCGCCGCGGCCCCCCTGGGAGCGTTCCGCGGGCGGTGTGGTGAGCGAGTGGACCCTGGAGCTGGAGAGGCCCAGGTCGTGGGACTCGTCCGGCCCGAGGTTGTGGCGTTGCATGCTGGCGTTTGGAGGCCAGGCGCGCGTCTCGTCGCGTGGAGGGCCACCCTGTGGTGGCGGGGCGGCGGGTCTCGTGGGAGGTTCCGGGGGTGGGGCCGGAGGCCGGGTTGGCGTCGCAGGCGGTGCGGGACCGCCCTCGCGTGTGGCGGTGGGATCCCGCTTGTTTTCCTGGCGGCCCGACTCTGTGCCCGAGGTCTTCTCCCCGGTTTCCTTTCCGCGTTTCTTTGCCCCTCGCCGCCTCCGGCGCGCCCTCCATCCGGGCGG
>NC_135307.1:198990092-199005092 GCF_048772815.1 Callospermophilus lateralis
CTCGCTCCCTCTCTCCTTCCCTCCTTCCTTTCTTTCACTTTTGCTTCACTGTTTCTTTCCTGGTGGTGCTGGTGCTGGTGGTGCTTCCTTTCGATTACTTTTCTTTATTTTTTTCTTGATTTTTTTTTTTTTTAACATTTGCTGCCCCTCCCCCGGTGTGTGTCTGTCTGTCTCTCTCTCTCTCTCTCTCTCTCTCTCTCTCTCTCTCTCTCTCTCTCTCTCTGAGATTCAGAGGCCACCTTGCACTTCTTCCTGGCCGCAGTTGTAATTCGGCTTTTTACTTTTGATAAGAGTCACTTCTGACATCCTCTGCTCTCCAAAGTCTACGTGACTTCATGACTATGCTGGGCGTGGACTCCAGGACAGATAAGTCTGCCTAAAACAGGGAAGAAAGGTGATATGATTTCCCCTGGATTGAATCCAGAAGTGCCTAACTACCACCACGGAGTTTTTGTGTGTGTGTTTTTTTTTTTTTTTTTCGTTTTTTTTTTTTTTTGTTTTTTTTTTTTGAGATGGAGTGTCCCTGGATTGCTCATGTTGGCTAACATCAAAGGAGACAACATCCTATCTCAGTCTGTGATAACACCTGCGGTGGTGTTATCACATGGGGTGTGTGGGGGGGGGTGTCCTTCCCCTTCCCCTTCCCCTTCCCTCTCTCCTTTCTCTATTTGCTGGTTAAAGCTCGAGGTCTCTGGAGGTTGCCTGATTACTCCCAGGACCTCACCTTCTCTTGTGAGTAGCTGAGGTGGTGGTTGCTGAACACTGTCCCACCATTCTGATCTTTCACTACTCTTACTGTTCTCTTCCAGGACTTTTGCATCGAGTTCCTTCTTCCAAGGATGGTGGAATGATGACAAAGATGATGGTATTGGAGATTTGGAACACTTTTTTTTTTTTTTTTTTTTTTTTTTTTTTTTTGGTGGTTGTTTTTCCTCCCGGATGGCTGTCAAACCTGCAGCAGCACACACATCGGTCCATCTCGAAGTGGAGAATCTCTAAAGGATCTTCAAGGAAAGCGTGGACAAGGAGGATTCAGTCCCCGGGAGACTCTTGACACGAGATGGGAAATCCCCCCCCCCCCCCATTTCTTCTGGAAAATACCTAATACCAATAAAGACAGGACAAAATGCAGCACAGGCTGGCTGGCTGGCTGGCTGGCTGGCTGGCTGGCTGGCTGGCTGAGGTTTATGTAGCGCCGAGTAGGTCTACAGGTAAAATTGGATCCCAGAGCAACTGTGCAGTTACTCAGGGTCCTTGCCTTCCCCAACTGTCCCCTATCGGACCGAAGCTGCTCCCTCCCCTAAGGCCTTTCTCAGTCGGCTAATCCACCACACTTAGGAGTGGTGAAGGTGGGACACACGTTTTAGGTTTGCTTGGCTTCTTCAGTCGGATCTCATCTCGCCACCGGGTCAGAAACACAAGCATATACACGTGGATGCGCATAGCGACGGGTTTCCACCCTGTGGAACTTGGGAGTTCACAGTGAGTGCTCTGCGGTCTGAGAAAAGCAGCCTCGTTAGTTGCAGTCACTGAACGCTAGGTGGCGCAAAGCTACCGTCATTTTGGAAGGCCTGCCTGAGTTCCATTTCCAGTTTAGATATAATCTATCTACATGTATAGACATAGATACATAGATAGATAGATAGATAGACAGACAGACTGACAGACTTAGATATCTATATCTATATCCATATACAGATCACTACGCTGCAAGCAGCTGCGTCATATCTTCCTCTCTTCCCTCAGCCTACTGAGTCCCTGGAAAGACAGATGGGCACGGGCCTCAGTGCAGTTGTACTCCCGCTTCTTCTCCCCCCCCCCCCCTACAGTAAAGTCCTGGAAGCACTGGGGGGTGGGGAGGACATACCGCTTTCACCCCTGGTATCTGATCACGTTCCTTAGCCTTTAACATGCCCCACCTAGGAGATAGCTTCTGTGCCTCTGCCCGACCCTTGGAATTTCAACTATAATCCCCACTTCCCCCATCCCACTCACTCCAATTCCCCAGTAGTAGTCCCTCCCAAGGCTGTCACCACCAGAGGTCCATAGTAAACACCTCCCCCCCCCCCCCCCCCCCCGCCCCTGAGAGTTATGAGGGAGGGCCTGGATGAGGTTAAGAGAGAAACGAACAAAAATAAAACAGTGATGTTTCCCGTGTGTGTGTGTGTGTGTGTGTGTGTGTGTGTGTGTGTGTCTGTCTGTCTGTCTGTCTGTCTAGTGTGTACCTGTCTGAGCCCAAAACCCAAACAGGATGGATTTGGGCCTGGGGGAAGGAGAGGGAGGCCCTTCCTGGGTTTACTTTCTGGGGAAGGGAAGAGACAAAGGAAAAAAAGGTGAGGGTGTTGCCCAGCAATCAAGACCCTTTGTGGACCAATGCCCAAGGCCCTGGGTTTCTTCCCCAGCCTAGCATCACAAAAGAAACAAAAGTAGTGAACAAAGACAGACTCAAACAACCAAAACAGGCAATAAAATCTCATCTCAAAGACTCTGTGCTGGGCTGGGATGGGCTGGGATGCGCTGGGGTCCTTTATATCTCAGCGTTAGAGTGGTCGCCTAGCATATTCGAGGCCCTGGGTTAGATCCTCAGCTCCAGATAAAAAGAAATTAATAACATAAAGGCATTGTTTAAATACATACATACATACATACATACATACATACATAAATAGGTAAATAAATAAAATCCAGACACTAGAAGAGACCTTGCTCACACAGACAGAGGTGGTGGTGGTGGGGGGAAGATCAAGATGGAAATCACTCTACCCTTGGCATCCAATAGACAAATATGGCTCCCCATACTCATGTCAGGGTTTCCTTGGTGGGGATGGAACCAGAAACCAGCCCCTCACACAGGGGCTGGTTTCTGCCTGGAACCTGGAACTGGGGACTGAACACAGACACAGTTTACCACTGAGCTAAACCAACATCCCCTTTTTATACAGATATTTTTATATATTTTTGGTAAATCCATTGATTTATGAGTTGAACCCAGAAGCACTCACTTGACCACTGACTGAGCCACATCCCCATATTCAATTTATCTATCTATCTATCTATCTATCTATCTATCTATCTATCTATCATCTATCTATTCATTTGTTTTCTGGCTTGCTTGCTTGTTCTAGTTAAAGCTTGGTCCCGGGGTTTCAAAAACTGACTTCCAGACCACTCACGTTATAAAGGAATCAAGCCTTTATTAAAGCACAACTAGTGGCGACTGAGCAGAAGAACATAAAGCTGTTCCCCTGGCCAGCCCCAAACAATTGCAAGGGTGCCCCTTATAAGCCTCAAACCTGCAAAAGGGACGTTTTGGGGGGAGGGGGCGTCTAGCTAATGCAAGCAAGCCATGTTACAGAAGCGGGAGAGTGAAGTCAGGCGGAGGGACGCTCAGCCAATCACAATCAGCCTAGCCACTCCAGTGACAGAAGCTTAGCCCCCCCCCCCCCCCCCCCCGCTCCCCCTTTTATGGGCTAGTTACAGAAACAATGTCCCATTAGGTAGTTCCTTACTCTTAAAGGTTTCTATAGCACAAGGAAAAGAACATCTTGCGTCAGTCATGACCCTTCTACTTGGCCTGGTTGTTTTACAGAATGGGGACATAAAACAAAACGGAGTCCCATTTGCTTTTACTATCACAACTTTTCTTTGGGAGACAGGGGTCTCCTCGCGAGGTTACTTTCGCTATGAGTTTACGATCCTTCTCTCAACCTCCTCCTGATCCTCTTGGGGGTGGGCGGGGGAGGATCGACATGAACCCCCAACCCATACCTTTAATTTTTTGAGCTGTAGATGGATGGACACACTATCTTTACCTTATTTACTTGTTTGTCCCTTTGTTTTGGGTTCTGTGGTGCTCAGGATGGAATCCAGCGCCCCACACGTCCCAGGCAAGTGCTCTACTACCGAGCTAAAACCCTAGCCCAAGCTTTGCATTCTAGAATGAATACATTTCCTTCTATGCTGAAGGAACACAGACACATTTATTGCACAACAAGCCCAGAGATCTTCACATCACACTTGCCTAGAAGTCCTACATACATTCATTGACCTTTGACTTTGGAAGCCAAGTTCAGAATCTACCAGCTCTGGCCAGACTCTGGCCAGATAACTGCCACGATGTGGTGTTTTGCTCACCAACAGTTGGACCTAGGAGAACAGCTTGGACTCAAGTGGACAAATACTCTTATGCATTCAGGAAACAGTGCCACTCACCTGGTACAGGAGTGTTCTTTCAACAAATGATCCCCAAACCCTTACTTTTTCGATTAAAACTAACAGATGTGAAAACTGGTCATTAATGGCACAGATCTTTTTATTTATTTATTTATTTATTATTTTTTAGAGAGAGTGTGAGAGTGAGAGACAGGGAGAGAGAATTTTTTTAATATTTATTTATTTAGTTAGTTAGTTAGTTAGTTAGTTTTCCGCGGATATAACATCTTGATTTGTTTGCGGTGCTGAGGATCGAACCCTGGCCGCACGCATGCCAGGCGAGCATGCTACCACTTGAGCCACATCCCCAGCCCCAAGCACAGATCTTTCTCTTTTCGTTTTCTTTTCTTTCTTTCTTTCTTTCTTTCTTTCTTTCTTTCTTTCTTTCTTTTCTTTTTTTTTTTCTAAATCTGAATGTTACACCGAATGCATGTGTTAGAACTTCCACATGTGTCACTGACTATGGGATAAGTTTAGAGCTTCGATAAAATACACGTTCTAATAAAAAGGGTGACCTCTCATGTAGGAAACCTATATGTCTTTAAGTGTACCGACTTTTTAATAATAAAAAAATCTCTCAGACACAGCACAGCATAGTACTCTAGTCCCCAGATGTGCACACATCTCCAGTGACAGAGATGTGGGGTGATTCAGGAGAATCACAAGACTAAGCCCAGCCTCAGCAACTTATGGAGCCCTGGGGTAACTCGACAGAGAGAGAGAGGGGGGGGGGGGAGAGACAGAGAGAGAGAGAGAGAGACAGAGAGAGACAGAGAAGGGGGGATAGGTGTTGGGGGGGGTGTTGCTCAGAGGCAAAGCATCTCAGAAGGAAGAGGGGGAATTTATTATAATAAGAAAACATAAGAACTGAACCTTTACAGCAACAAAACTCTGATGACTCTGCTGACACTCTGTTGTTCTAACCCATCGGAGGCCTAGCAAGGTTATCAAACAGAAAAGTGATTTTCTGGATGAAAATTCTAAATATTTGTTAGCCAATGGGCAGATAACCCACCCTGAAAGTCAATATGGCTTCACCTATGATTAGGGAGGGGGAGGGTAGGGAAAAGAGAAAGGAAAAAGGATATGGGTTTTAACATGAGCCTCAGTGGCTGAGCAGTGAGACTTATACTCAAAGCCTATAAAGTGGACCCCTGTTACATTTTCTGACACCCACCACCACCTCACCCCCCCCACCCCCCCACCCCGCTTTAATTGATTTGACAGTTGGGAGAAAAATTTAAAAAAAAAAAAAAAAGACAAAAAAGGACAACAACAGCAACAGACAGAAACAACAACCACCCTTACCGAATTTCTGAATTTACATGAGTGAATGACTCTTCTTGATTCTCAGTAACATAGTTTATACTTTTCATGGTTTTTGATTTGTTTGTATGTAATTAAAAAAAAAAATCAGAAGAAATTATTGGTATGCATGGTGGTGGTGGTGGCGGTGGTGGCAAAAAGTAACCTGGAACCTGCTTTACTTAGGCTACTGGTTTGATAAAGTCTTCCTTGCATGGATGTGTTGTTGTAGGGACAAATGAGGCAAGGCACCGACCGAACAGAGCAGGAAAACGGTTTTATTTGGCTGCAGCCAGGTTCAGAGAAGATGGCTTTTGCTGTAAGGAATTAATCCCCTGAACCCAAAGTTCAGGTAGTTTCAGAGTTTTATACCCAGCATGTAAGGGGAGGGGCTCAGAAATTCATGGTCTGCAGAAGTTCACATAAAAGCAGCTTTTTCTCTCACTGTTCTGGGCATGTTAACCCTTGGAGGACAACACCTGAGAAGGGGAGAGCTTCTTCTCCCCTGTCTACTCTCCCCCTGCCAGCTGTTACCATGGAGTCCAGTTGGTACCCTCTCGTATCTTAAACATGTAGACATCTCTGTGAAGCCCAGCTCAAGGCCAGAGGCCTTGTTTGCACATTTCTTCAAAGTACTGTTCTGGACATGTTTGTGAAAAACTAGTAACGGGGTGTCCAGCACCTGGAGTGCTGGTATCTTCTCGGCCAGTGGCCAAGTAAACAGGGCGACACGAAAATAGGAAGTTTATCCACCTTGAATTCTTTTGCACAGAGAGACTCTTTTGCTGACAGACCTAAAACCAGTCTGGGTGAAGATTTCAGAAGAGGCCCAGTTAAGACTTTTCAGTGGAGAAAGGGGGTGCCACTTCAGATGATGAAGTTTTACCTAACAATAGTTTGGTTTCCAAAGGCTTTTTTTTTTTTTTTTTTTTTTTGGTAATCCAATCCCCTGCTTTTCCCTTAGAGCTCTTCTCTTTTCTCTTAGAAAACTCTACTCTTACTCAGAGGTCCAAATCTCCATTCCAATGACACAGGGGGGGAAAAAAAAAAAAAAAAAAAATTCTCTCAAGCACCTGGACCCCTCCTGCCCCAAACACAGGAGTTCTGGGTGATCAATGAATTTAAAAGGCAGGAAGAATGGATCATTAACAGAAATGAACATAACCACAGTTACTACTTTCTAAGAGCTGGAAAGAATTACCCAGGGCAGAGCTTCCAACTGAAACACTGTAATTATTAGACAACAAACAGACAGACAGACAGACAGACAGACAGACAGACAGTCAGACAGACAAAAACCCTGAAGTACAAGAGACTCTCCCCTTCTCTCTCTATAACACACACACACACACACACACACACACACACACACACACACACACACCCCTCTCTTTCTCTACACCAAACTCTTTTTAATCGCTTGATTTTCAGTTTCTCACTTAGTGGAGCACCCCTTTTCTTTAGGATCAATCTCCTCCTGGGTTTCTTTTTATACCAAAGGGGGGCAAGTTACACATAATCCAGGAGAAGAAGGCCAAAGCAATCAGGTTATTAAGGAACATCAGGAGAGAGAAATTAAATGCTGGTAGACACATTGAACAAGTGCTCTGAAACAAATGATATTCAAATTAACCTCTTAGTGTAGTTTTAAACCAATCGGTCAGCATAAATGCAGAGTTAGAGAGACAAACTGACCCTTAAAACAGGTTGGGAATTGTGAACAGCCTGGAGAGGCCACATTTTTCTTCCTTCAGGGGCAGTGGGAGAGACTTTGCCCTGCCTGTTGTTATGTAAATCAGAACTGAGACCTGCCCCAAGCAAGCCCGGTTTAGTGTAAGAATCTTACTTCCCCGCCCTGATAACTGGCACCCCAGCCTGGCAGGAAACAAATTTTCCCTTGCAGACAAAGCGGTAGGAACCCAAAGTGGCGGGAACCACCCTTCCCCGCTCCCCTCCCCCCTCCCCCTCCCCCCCCCCAAAAAAAACCCAAAAAAACCCCACAATGTCACCGAGAAGGCGTAGTACAAGTACCTGCTTTATCTAGGCTACTGGTTTGATAAAGTTGGCACTTTGTTGGGGGTATTTGGGTATTTCAATCTCACCTTGACCCCTGACCCGCCCCTCTCAAGAGTTTGTGACAGATGGATGCGGCTATTTCTCCCTGAGATTTGTGAATGTACAGGTTTATACTTTCTTTGGGTTTCATCCCGTTCTTGAAATGAATCCTGGCAGTGGCCCACATGCTACGACCTCCAGCTTACTTTTGTGTTGTTCAGAGAAGAGTTGTGGTGTGATTTCATCTTTTAGACTTTGTCGAGATTTGGTTTATGTTCCATTCTATGGTCAACTTTGGTAAACATTCCGTATTCACTTGAAAAGAATGTCTGCTGTGTAGTGGTGGCCTTGCAGTGTTCTGAACGTGCCCATTAGGTGTGGGTTGTTCGTGATGTAGTTCTGCTGTCCTTTGTTCCTGATTATTTATTTATGGCCTAAGTCGTCCTCAGCTGCTAAGGGACGAGTGTTCTCATCTCCTTGCCATAATAGATTTATCCATCTTTTCCTTTAATTCTCTGTGGTTTTCATGCAGGTATTTATTTATTTATTTATTTAGTTAGTTAGTTAGTTAGTTAGTTAGTTAGTTATAGCTGTTGATGGACACAATGTCTTTATTTTTGTTTATTTATTTTTATGTGGTGCTGAGGATTGAACCCAGGGCCTCACGAATGCAAGGCAAGCACTCTACCACTGAGCTACAATTCCAACCCTCATGTAGGTATTTTGAGGTTATTGAATGACTTGCACACTACCTTAAGATTGTTTAATGCTTCCTCAAAGATCTGACTGTTTATCAATGTGCTATGTTCCTCCTACGCCTGGCAGTGATTGTCTTGTGTGTACCTTGAAGTCATACTAAAAATAAAATAAATAAGTGACTGGGTACAGTGGCCTATGCCTGTCATCCCAGACAGGCTTCTCTCTCTCTCTCTCTCTCTCTCTCTCACACACACACACACACACACACACACACACACACACACAGCTGAGGCAGGAGGATCCAGAGTTTAAAGCCACCCTCAGCAAAAGTGAGACACTAAGCAACTCAGTGAGACCCTGTCTCTAAGTAATATACTAGATAGGTAGGGCTAGGGGATGTGGCTCAGTAGTCAGTGAGTGCCCCTGAGTTCAATCCCTCCTTACAGGCCTCCTCCAATAAATAAACAAACAGATAAAAAAATACATACGTTTATTTTGTTTATTTAGGTGATGATGATGATGATGATTTCAATGTGGTGCCCGGGATTGAACCCTGTGCCTCATGCGTACTTGGTAAGTACTGTACCACTGAGCCACAACACCAGACTGACAACACCATGAAGTGCTCTTGCAACCTTTCTCCAGCTTTATTTATCCCAGAGCATGTGGTGTTTCAGTCTAGGGCAACAGACCATGCTTTTTAGCCAAGGCAGCCTCTCTTAGAGCCCTGTTACAGCTTCTTATTACCAAGTGTCTAAATGTAAAATTTGGCTCTGTGATATTGATAGATCAATAAAAATAAAGATACAAAAAAAAAAAAAAAAAAAAAGATAAAACGGTCAAACTGACAAAATACAACTTCACAAGGAAGAATCCTTGTGATGATTTGTTCGATGATTTGTTCCTTTTTGTATGGCGTGCTAAGGCTCAAACTCTGTGCCAGGCCGGCCCTCTGCTACTGACCCAAAGACACAGACAGACCCTAGACAAGAAAGGATTCTCAGAGGCTGGTCATCTTCCAATTTTTTTTTTTTTTTTTTTGTACAGAAAAAGGAGGAAACACAAAGCCCAAAGACAAGCAGATCAAATTCCCAAGCAACCGATTTCAAACTGATTTTGACATGTTTCTGTCAATTCCTACATTGTCTGGATGGATCGAACCGTGGCCTAGCAGCTAGTCTGCCTGTCTAATTGTGGCTTCACCGTGGTGGTTTCGGTTTTGAAGTCCCACACCGTCCGTGTCCCCCGCCGGATTCTCTGGGGGTGCTGGGCAGACTGCCGGCGCCTCCCGCTGCTGCGGGGCACCCTGGCGGGGTGGGGGTGGGGCGGCTGGTGGGACGTGTCCAGGTGACTTTCTACGACCCCTGCGAAGCGGATCCCGCTGACACCGACCCTTCCGCCTGATTTTGTTGACGGTTTTCGAGCTCCCCCTGGTGGCCGCTTTTATAGGAGTGTCTTAATCCACTTCTGAGAAGTATCTGTTCAGGTCCTTGGCCCATGGATTGATTGCATTATTTGTTTGATTCTTCCCCGCCCCCCCCCCCCGCCCCGTTGTCGTTGTTGTTTCGCTCTGGGGCAAGGGCCCACGCTTTTTAGCCAAGGCAGCCGCTCTTAGCGCCCTGTTACAGCTTCTTATTACCATGTGCCTAAACGTAAAATTTGGCTCTGTGACCCGGTGGAAAATGACTTTCGGTTCAAGAAAATGCTCATTTCTTACTCAGGTAAATAAATAGGTAAATAAAAACACAAATTCAAATAAGAATTAATGGGCTGGAGATGTGCCTCAAGTGGTAATGCGCTCCCGCGGCATGCGCGGGGCGCTGGGTTCGATCCTCAGCACCGCGTAAAATAAAATAAAGATGTTGTGCCCACCGCATACTGAAAAATAAACATTAAAAAATATTCTCTCTCTCTCTCTCTCTCTCTCTCTCTCTCTCTCTCTCTCTCCTCTCTCTCTCCACCCCCCTCTTCCCTCTCTCTCTCTCCCCCCCCTCCTCCTCCTCTCTGTCTTTACAAAAGAAAAATAAGTAAAAGTTAAAAAGGGGGCTGGGGATGTGGCTCAAGCGGTAGCGCAGTTGCAGTTGCCCGGGTTCGGTCCTCAGCACACAAACAAAGATGTTGTTAAAAAAAAAAAAAAAAAGTAAATATTGAAATTCTCTCTCACTCTCTCTTAAAAAAAAAAAAAAAAAAAAAAAAAAAAAAAAAGATAACGTGGCCAGGCAGAGAAAATAGAACTCCCCAAGGAAGAATCCTTATTCCTATTATGATCAGTATTCTTTTTTTTTTTTTTTTTTTTCTTTTTTAGAGTAGTTGTAGGTGGACAGCACGCCTTCTTTCGACTTTGTTCCTTTTTGTATGCCGCGCTAAGGCTCAAACCCAGTGCCTCCTATGTGCTAGGCCGGCCCTCTGGCACTGAACCACAGACACAGAGGAGGAAGGTTTCTCAGAGGCTGTTCATCTTCCCATTTTTTTTTTTTTTTTTTTTTTTGGTACAGAGACAGGCGGAAACACCGAGCCCAAAGACCAGCAGATCAAATTCCCCAGCCACCGATTTCGACGGGTTTTTACATGTTTCTGTCAATTCCTCCATTCTCTGGATGGATCGGACCGTGGCCTAGCAGCTAGTCTGCCTGTCTAATAGTGGCTTCACCGTGGTGGTTTCGGTTTTGAAGTCCCACACTGCCCGTGTCCCCCGCCGGATTCTCTAGGGGTGCTGGGCCGATCTGCCTGCGTCTCGTGCCCGCCGCTGTTGGGGGGGGGGGGCCCTGGCGGGGCGACCCGGCTGGTGGGACGTGTCCGGGTGACTTTCTACGACCCCTGCGGAGCGGATCCCGCTGACGCCGACCGAGGTTCCGCGTCCCTTCCTCCTGATTTGGTTGACGGTTGTCGAGCTCCCCCTGGTGGCCGCTTTTATAGGAGCGTCGGATCATCGGAAGTCTCCAAGGCGTGATATTCGGCGGCGGTGGCCGAGACAGAGTTCCAGGAGCTGGGCGGCGCCAGCGGAACTGTCTCGGTCACGCTGGGCTGGGCCGTTGTGGCCCGTTGGCGGGATATTGGACCTGCAGGCTTACTGTGTGTGTGTCGGTTGTCTTCTCTCCCTGCACGGTCCGGGCCGCGGGCGCCTCGGGTGGCAGTCTGAGCGGTTCCTTCGCCGCCACGGGCTTCGCTTTGCCCGGTCTGGGTCGGTCGCCGGCACTTCTGTCTTATTTTTCTCCCGCTTCCTCTCCCTCTCTCTCGCGGGTTTTGGCCGCGGGGCTGCGGGGCTTCACCGGGCGGGCCAGGCGGGTGTGCTCGCCCGGCCTTGCCGCATTGCCTCTTCGGGGGCCCGCTGCCCGGGGCTTGTCCTGTTGGCTACGCCCGGCGTCCTTCGGACGTGTTCCCCGTCCGCCCTTCCCCCCCCCCCCCCCCCGGTCCTGCTCGCTGGGGATGGCGGTCCCCGTCTCTTGTCTTTGCCTTCGTCAACGAGGGTCGACCAGTTGTCCCTAGGGGCTCTGGATCTCGGTGATGGGCTCGATTTCGCGGTCCGCTGACCGTGACTGTGTTCAGGGAAGGCGGCAGTGGTGAGTGAACTGTTCCCGGTTGCCCCGGTCGCGATTGTTTTGGCCCGAGTTGGCCGTTTTCTGCCATCGGGTAGGTGCTGACACGTTGTCCTCTGGCGGCACACGCCAGAGCGAGGGAGCTTGGGCCTCCGGGTGCGTGCGGGGCTCTGGGCTGATGGGGTGGCCCGGACCCGTTCCCTCTTGAGCTGCTTGCCTGGGCCTGCGTGCGACGGCTCTTTGGCGCACCTGGAGCGCCCTCGCGGTGGTGCCGCCTCTGGCCGGCCGGCCTTCTGGCGCCGGAGGGCGGCGGGGGTAGGTGGCGGGTGGTCCTTTACCGCCCGTGCGCTCCTCGCTGCGGGCACCGAGGGTGGCGTGACGACGCTTGCTTCCATGGCTCCGAGCCGCGTGTCAGGCGTTCCCCGTTCCGTGTCGTCGGCCGCTCTCCCTGGGGTGTGGGGCCGGCGAGGCCGTAGCAGGCTCCTCTTAGAAGCGGTCCTCGCCGGGTCTCCCCCTGCTCCCTGGGCCTCTCCCGCCCACTCTGCTGATCGATGTGGTGACTTTGCGCTCTCCTGGGCTGGACCAAAGCCGCGCCAGGCGAGGGACGGACATTCATGGCGAATGGGCCGACTCTTCTCGTCCTGCCCGCGGGCCCCTCGCCTTGCCTCCCCGCCCGTTCGCGGTGCGGGGAAGGGCGGGGGTGCGGAATCCGGCCTCGACCTCGCTCCTGGGGTCCTCTGACGTAGCGGGTGCTTCTCGCTCGCCGCCCCCCCTGGGCGGCCAAGGGCCGTGTGTGGCCCTCCCCGGCGCGGGGAGGGCTGCCACCGTGCTGCCTCGGCGCGACGGTGCGCCTCTGCTTCGGTGCTCCTGGGGCGCTCCGGGTTGTTTCCTGAGGTGCCTGAGGCTGAGGCGGTGTGTGCTGCTCCCGATCCCAGTGCCGCTGCCGCGGCCGGCCGCCGCCTCGCTGTCGGTCTCGCCCCGTCCGTGGGGGTTTCCGAGGCGAGTGCCTGACGGGAAGAGCGGTGTCGCTTCTTTCGGGGGATCGAGGCGGTAAGCTCGGCAGCGTTGCCCGTTCCCTCTCCGGGGGGAGGGTGTCGCGTTGTCGTCCCCAGCGCCGAGTGGCGTGGGGAGTGTTAGGCGAGCGGGCGCCCGGGCGCTCTTCCCTCTCTCCGGTGGGGGGAAGGAGACGTTGCCCGGGCGTGTGAGCGATTGTGGCGGGACGCCGAGCTGGGGCCGGTCGGGCCCCCGAGGCGATGGGGCTTTGGGTGTCCCCGGCCGCGAACGCTCAAGAAGCCTTGTGCTTGCCTGTACCGCAGATCCCCCTCGTTGTCTCGGCGGCCGGTTGGCAGAGGGGCTGGGTTGGGTGCGGCCCACCCTCAGTGAGGAAGTTTCTCTAGCGATCCGTGAAGGGCGTGCCTTGTGTGGGGGTACCGGATTCCCCCGTTGGCCGCCCCCTGCCTTTTGCGCTACGCTACCGTCGGTGGTGTGTGTGTAGGCGAGAGTCCCCCCTCCCCGCCGTCTGGGAGTGCAGGGGTCCGCCGGCCCCCCGCGGGTGGGGGCCGAGCGCCTGCTCTTTGTGCCTACCGCGGCCCACGCCTCCCCCCTTCGAGTCGGGGGAGGGTTCCCGCTGGGCCTTGGCCGGGCCTTCTGGCGCGCGTGGGGCCACTGTGTGGGTCGCTGGTGCCGCGTGTGTGCGCGGTGGCGGTGGGGCGCTGTTCGCGCGGCCGGGGGTTGAGGGGCCGCGTCCCTCTTTCCCCCGCGCCCGCTGCGAGTGTCCCTCTGCCCGCTCCCGGTCCCGAGCCGGCGGGCGACCTGCGTGCGTGTGCGCTGGCCCGGGGCGCGGCCGCCGCGGCCCCCCTGGGAGCGTTCCGCGGGCGGTGTGGTGAGCGAGTGGACCCTGGAGCTGGAGAGGCCCAGGTCGTGGGACTCGTCCGGCCCGAGGTTGTGGCGTTGCATGCTGGCGTTTGGAGGCCAGGCGCGCGTCTCGTCGCGTGGAGGGCCACCCTGTGGTGGCGGGGCGGCGGGTCTCGTGGGAGGTTCCGGGGGTGGGGCCGGAGGCCGGGTTGGCGTCGCAGGCGGTGCGGGACCGCCCTCGCGTGTGGCGGTGGGATCCCGCTTGTTTTCCTGGCGGCCCGACTCTGTGCCCGAGGTCTTCTCCCCGGTTTCCTTTCCGCGTTTCTTTGCCCCTCGCCGCCTCCGGCGCGCCCTCCATCCGGGCGGGGTTGTGGCCCCCTCCTCGCCTCCGCCGGGCCTCCCCCCGGCTGGCCGGTCGCGGCCGCGCTGCCGCCCCCTCCCGGGCGTGTACCGGGTGTGGCGGTGGGCACGCTGGTCGGGCGGTTGTCGTTGGGGATGCTCGTCACGGTGTGCGGGTTGAGGGTTCGGGGGCTTCCCCGCCTCTTGCGACGGCGGTGGGGCGGCGGGGCCCTGTCCCCCGCGAGGGCCCTCCCGGGAGGTTGGCTGATGAAGGGAACCCGGCCGGCGGCTCGTCCGGGGCCACGCGGGACCGCCCGTGCGCCTGGTGTGCGCGCTGGCGGTGATACACCGCGTGCCGCCCTGGGTTTGTCCGGCCGGTGCGCCCGCGCGGCTCGGCCAGCTCTCTCCGGGCGGGGCTCCTCCGCGGGTCGGCAGGTGCCCTCTCCCGTTTCCCGCCGCCCTTCTGGCGCGCGCCGCTCCCCACGCCGGCTGCAGCCGCCGCCTCCTCGGGCGGCCGGCCCGTCCCCGTCTGGTCTCTTCGGGCCTTGGCCCGCCCGCTCTCTCGCCCCTTCGCGAGTTCGCTCCCACGGGGGGCCCGCCGCGGCCCCCGTCTCCTGGCCGCCACCGCCGCTTGTCCGCTGGCGACGGCGTCGTCGTGTGCCGGCGCTTGGGTGTGGGGGACGACGGGTCTGCCACCCCCGCCCCCGCGGGGCGCCGGTCACCCGCTCGGTGCCGCGCGAGGGTTGTGCCGCTCGGGTGCGCGTGTCCGGCCACGACCTGGTCCGGTCGCGGTGAGTCGTTCCCCGGTCGCGCCGCCGCACCGTTCCCCGGGCGGGGCAGGGGAGGTGGGGAAGGGCATCGCCCCGAACCACTCGCACCCCCGTCCCCGTCCGCGCGAGCGCGGCGGCCTGGTCCGCGGGGCGGCTCTTGTGCCACCGTTGGGTTCGTGGGGAGTCGTGCGTCTCTGGCGCTCCCTCCCCTCGTCCTCGCGCGCGCGTGA
>NC_135307.1:199017592-199022592 GCF_048772815.1 Callospermophilus lateralis
GTCCATCTCGAAGTGGAGAATCTCTAAAGGATCTTCAAGGAAAGCGTGGACAAGGAGGATTCAGTCCCCGGGAGACTCTTGACACGAGATGGGAAATCCCCCCCCCCCCCCATTTCTTCTGGAAAATACCTAATACCAATAAAGACAGGACAAAATGCAGCACAGGCTGGCTGGCTGGCTGGCTGGCTGGCTGGCTGGCTGGCTGGCTGAGGTTTATGTAGCGCCGAGTAGGTCTACAGGTAAAATTGGATCCCAGAGCAACTGTGCAGTTACTCAGGGTCCTTGCCTTCCCCAACTGTCCCCTATCGGACCGAAGCTGCTCCCTCCCCTAAGGCCTTTCTCAGTCGGCTAATCCACCACACTTAGGAGTGGTGAAGGTGGGACACACGTTTTAGGTTTGCTTGGCTTCTTCAGTCGGATCTCATCTCGCCACCGGGTCAGAAACACAAGCATATACACGTGGATGCGCATAGCGACGGGTTTCCACCCTGTGGAACTTGGGAGTTCACAGTGAGTGCTCTGCGGTCTGAGAAAAGCAGCCTCGTTAGTTGCAGTCACTGAACGCTAGGTGGCGCAAAGCTACCGTCATTTTGGAAGGCCTGCCTGAGTTCCATTTCCAGTTTAGATATAATCTATCTACATGTATAGACATAGATACATAGATAGATAGATAGATAGACAGACAGACTGACAGACTTAGATATCTATATCTATATCCATATACAGATCACTACGCTGCAAGCAGCTGCGTCATATCTTCCTCTCTTCCCTCAGCCTACTGAGTCCCTGGAAAGACAGATGGGCACGGGCCTCAGTGCAGTTGTACTCCCGCTTCTTCTCCCCCCCCCCCCCTACAGTAAAGTCCTGGAAGCACTGGGGGGTGGGGAGGACATACCGCTTTCACCCCTGGTATCTGATCACGTTCCTTAGCCTTTAACATGCCCCACCTAGGAGATAGCTTCTGTGCCTCTGCCCGACCCTTGGAATTTCAACTATAATCCCCACTTCCCCCATCCCACTCACTCCAATTCCCCAGTAGTAGTCCCTCCCAAGGCTGTCACCACCAGAGGTCCATAGTAAACACCTCCCCCCCCCCCCCCCCCCCCGCCCCTGAGAGTTATGAGGGAGGGCCTGGATGAGGTTAAGAGAGAAACGAACAAAAATAAAACAGTGATGTTTCCCGTGTGTGTGTGTGTGTGTGTGTGTGTGTGTGTGTGTGTGTCTGTCTGTCTGTCTGTCTGTCTAGTGTGTACCTGTCTGAGCCCAAAACCCAAACAGGATGGATTTGGGCCTGGGGGAAGGAGAGGGAGGCCCTTCCTGGGTTTACTTTCTGGGGAAGGGAAGAGACAAAGGAAAAAAAGGTGAGGGTGTTGCCCAGCAATCAAGACCCTTTGTGGACCAATGCCCAAGGCCCTGGGTTTCTTCCCCAGCCTAGCATCACAAAAGAAACAAAAGTAGTGAACAAAGACAGACTCAAACAACCAAAACAGGCAATAAAATCTCATCTCAAAGACTCTGTGCTGGGCTGGGATGGGCTGGGATGCGCTGGGGTCCTTTATATCTCAGCGTTAGAGTGGTCGCCTAGCATATTCGAGGCCCTGGGTTAGATCCTCAGCTCCAGATAAAAAGAAATTAATAACATAAAGGCATTGTTTAAATACATACATACATACATACATACATACATACATAAATAGGTAAATAAATAAAATCCAGACACTAGAAGAGACCTTGCTCACACAGACAGAGGTGGTGGTGGTGGGGGGAAGATCAAGATGGAAATCACTCTACCCTTGGCATCCAATAGACAAATATGGCTCCCCATACTCATGTCAGGGTTTCCTTGGTGGGGATGGAACCAGAAACCAGCCCCTCACACAGGGGCTGGTTTCTGCCTGGAACCTGGAACTGGGGACTGAACACAGACACAGTTTACCACTGAGCTAAACCAACATCCCCTTTTTATACAGATATTTTTATATATTTTTGGTAAATCCATTGATTTATGAGTTGAACCCAGAAGCACTCACTTGACCACTGACTGAGCCACATCCCCATATTCAATTTATCTATCTATCTATCTATCTATCTATCTATCTATCTATCTATCATCTATCTATTCATTTGTTTTCTGGCTTGCTTGCTTGTTCTAGTTAAAGCTTGGTCCCGGGGTTTCAAAAACTGACTTCCAGACCACTCACGTTATAAAGGAATCAAGCCTTTATTAAAGCACAACTAGTGGCGACTGAGCAGAAGAACATAAAGCTGTTCCCCTGGCCAGCCCCAAACAATTGCAAGGGTGCCCCTTATAAGCCTCAAACCTGCAAAAGGGACGTTTTGGGGGGAGGGGGCGTCTAGCTAATGCAAGCAAGCCATGTTACAGAAGCGGGAGAGTGAAGTCAGGCGGAGGGACGCTCAGCCAATCACAATCAGCCTAGCCACTCCAGTGACAGAAGCTTAGCCCCCCCCCCCCCCCCCCCCGCTCCCCCTTTTATGGGCTAGTTACAGAAACAATGTCCCATTAGGTAGTTCCTTACTCTTAAAGGTTTCTATAGCACAAGGAAAAGAACATCTTGCGTCAGTCATGACCCTTCTACTTGGCCTGGTTGTTTTACAGAATGGGGACATAAAACAAAACGGAGTCCCATTTGCTTTTACTATCACAACTTTTCTTTGGGAGACAGGGGTCTCCTCGCGAGGTTACTTTCGCTATGAGTTTACGATCCTTCTCTCAACCTCCTCCTGATCCTCTTGGGGGTGGGCGGGGGAGGATCGACATGAACCCCCAACCCATACCTTTAATTTTTTGAGCTGTAGATGGATGGACACACTATCTTTACCTTATTTACTTGTTTGTCCCTTTGTTTTGGGTTCTGTGGTGCTCAGGATGGAATCCAGCGCCCCACACGTCCCAGGCAAGTGCTCTACTACCGAGCTAAAACCCTAGCCCAAGCTTTGCATTCTAGAATGAATACATTTCCTTCTATGCTGAAGGAACACAGACACATTTATTGCACAACAAGCCCAGAGATCTTCACATCACACTTGCCTAGAAGTCCTACATACATTCATTGACCTTTGACTTTGGAAGCCAAGTTCAGAATCTACCAGCTCTGGCCAGACTCTGGCCAGATAACTGCCACGATGTGGTGTTTTGCTCACCAACAGTTGGACCTAGGAGAACAGCTTGGACTCAAGTGGACAAATACTCTTATGCATTCAGGAAACAGTGCCACTCACCTGGTACAGGAGTGTTCTTTCAACAAATGATCCCCAAACCCTTACTTTTTCGATTAAAACTAACAGATGTGAAAACTGGTCATTAATGGCACAGATCTTTTTATTTATTTATTTATTTATTATTTTTTAGAGAGAGTGTGAGAGTGAGAGACAGGGAGAGAGAATTTTTTTAATATTTATTTATTTAGTTAGTTAGTTAGTTAGTTAGTTTTCCGCGGATATAACATCTTGATTTGTTTGCGGTGCTGAGGATCGAACCCTGGCCGCACGCATGCCAGGCGAGCATGCTACCACTTGAGCCACATCCCCAGCCCCAAGCACAGATCTTTCTCTTTTCGTTTTCTTTTCTTTCTTTCTTTCTTTCTTTCTTTCTTTCTTTCTTTCTTTCTTTTCTTTTTTTTTTTCTAAATCTGAATGTTACACCGAATGCATGTGTTAGAACTTCCACATGTGTCACTGACTATGGGATAAGTTTAGAGCTTCGATAAAATACACGTTCTAATAAAAAGGGTGACCTCTCATGTAGGAAACCTATATGTCTTTAAGTGTACCGACTTTTTAATAATAAAAAAATCTCTCAGACACAGCACAGCATAGTACTCTAGTCCCCAGATGTGCACACATCTCCAGTGACAGAGATGTGGGGTGATTCAGGAGAATCACAAGACTAAGCCCAGCCTCAGCAACTTATGGAGCCCTGGGGTAACTCGACAGAGAGAGAGAGGGGGGGGGGGGAGAGACAGAGAGAGAGAGAGAGAGACAGAGAGAGACAGAGAAGGGGGGATAGGTGTTGGGGGGGGTGTTGCTCAGAGGCAAAGCATCTCAGAAGGAAGAGGGGGAATTTATTATAATAAGAAAACATAAGAACTGAACCTTTACAGCAACAAAACTCTGATGACTCTGCTGACACTCTGTTGTTCTAACCCATCGGAGGCCTAGCAAGGTTATCAAACAGAAAAGTGATTTTCTGGATGAAAATTCTAAATATTTGTTAGCCAATGGGCAGATAACCCACCCTGAAAGTCAATATGGCTTCACCTATGATTAGGGAGGGGGAGGGTAGGGAAAAGAGAAAGGAAAAAGGATATGGGTTTTAACATGAGCCTCAGTGGCTGAGCAGTGAGACTTATACTCAAAGCCTATAAAGTGGACCCCTGTTACATTTTCTGACACCCACCACCACCTCACCCACCACCTCACCCCCCCCACCCCCCCACCCCGCTTTAATTGATTTGACAGTTGGAGAAAAATTTAAAAAAAAAAAAAAGACAAAAAAGGACAACAACAGCAACAGACAGAAACAACAACCACCCTTACCGAATTTCTGAATTTACATGAGTGAATGACTCTTCTTGATTCTCAGTAACATAGTTTATACTTTTCATGGTTTTTGATTTGTTTGTATGTAATTAAAAAAAAAAATCAGAAGAAATTATTGGTATGCATGGTGGTGGTGGTGGCGGTGGTGGCAAAAAGTAACCTGGAACCTGCTTTACTTAGGCTACTGGTTTGATAAAGTCTTCCTTGCATGGATGTGTTGTTGTAGGGACAAATGAGGCAAGGCACCGACCGAACAGAGCAGGAAAACGGTTTTATTTGGCTGCAGCCAGGTTCAGAGAAGATGGCTTTTGCTGTAAGGAATTAATCCCCTGAACCCAAAGTTCAGGTAGTTTCAGAGTTTTATACCCAGCATGTAAGGGGAGGGGCTCAGAAATTCATGGTCTGCAGAAGTTCACATAAAAGCAGCTTTTTCTCTCACT
>NC_135307.1:199035092-199050092 GCF_048772815.1 Callospermophilus lateralis
GGGGTCGACCAGTTGTCCGAAGGAGGACTTTGATTTTTTTTCATGCGTCGTGTACGAAGGTCGACTAGCTGTCCTGACCTTTCTTTTCTTTTTCTTTCTTTCTTTCTTTCTTTCTTTCTTTCTTTCTTTCTTTCTTTCTTTCTTCTGCTTCTTCTTCTTCTTCTTCTTTTTTAAATATTTAGTGTTTAGTTTTCGGGGGACCCGACATCTTTCTTTCTTATTTATTTATTTATTTATTTATTTATTCATTCATTCATTCATTCATTCATTCATTCATCCATCCATCCATCCATCCATTTATCCATTTCTTTATTTATTTATATATCTATCCCTCTCTCCTCTCTCCTCTCTCCTCTCAGCTCTCTCTTCCTCTTATCCCTGGCCCCCTCATCCTATCACTCCTTTCTTCCTCCAACACAAACCCTGCTCCCGCTCCACCCCGCGAGGTCGACCAGTTGTCCATTCGAGGACTTTGCTTTTTTTTTCTTTTTTCTTTTAATGCCGTATGTACGGAGGTCGACCAGTTGTCCTAACATAAGTGGGCGGGGACGGGGCGGGGGCGGGGATGGGGGTTGGGGCCGAAGTCGAAATGAGTATGCCTTTATACACACCCTTTTTTTTTTTTTCCTTCCTTTTTTTTCCTTCCTTCTTTCTTTCCTCCTCCTCCTCCCCCCCCCACCCTAACCTCCCCTCCCCCTCCCTCTCCTCCTCCTCCTCCTCCTCCTCTTCCTCCCCGTCCAAGTTAATTTGTCCTTGGATTCTTTTTATTTTTTAATTTTTTTTTTAATGTTTATTTTTTAGTTATCGGCGGACACGACATCTTTGTTTGTATGTGGTGCTGAGGATCGAACCCGGGCCACACGCATGCCAGGCGAGCGCGCTAGCTACCGCTTGAGCCACATCCCCAGCCCCTGGATTCTTTTCAGCTGTAAGTGACGGTAGGATGACTCCACAAATACTCCTTATTTCACGTGGGGACATTCTTTCCTAATCGGTAGTTCAGTTTTAATTGCATGCATCAAATCATTCCTTGTGTGCGTCTGGGCTTTTTCTTCTCTTGGTGCTCAGTACCTGGAGAGGAATGTCAAAGCCCGGGGGTGGGGGGTGGGGGGTGGGGGGTGTGCTCTCTGGTGTTTGTGCATTTCTCTCCTTCCTTGCTTGCACACCAACTCAACTCTCGCTCGCTCCCTCTCTCCTTCCCTCCTTCCTTTCTTTCACTTTTGCTTCACTGTTTCTTTCCTGGTGGTGCTGGTGCTGGTGGTGCTTCCTTTCGATTACTTTTCTTTATTTTTTTCTTGATTTTTTTTTTTTTTTTTTTAACATTTGCTGCCCCTCCCCCGGTCTCTCTCTCTCTCTCTCTCTCTCTCTCTCTCTCTCTCTCTCTCTCTCTCTGAGATTCAGAGGCCACCTTGCACTTCTTCCTGGCCGCACTTGTAATTCAGCTTTTTACTTTTGATAAGAGTCACTTCTGACATCCTCTGCTCTCCAAAGTCTACGTGACTTCATGACTATGCTGGGCCTGGACTCAAGGGCAGATAAGTCTGCCTAAAACAGGGAAGAAAGGTGATATGATTTCCCCTGGATTGAATCCAGAAGTGCCTAACTACCACCACGGAGTTTTTGTGTGTGTGTGTGTGTGTGTTTTTTTTTTTTGTTTTTTTTTTCGTTTTTTTTTGTTTTGTTTTGTTTTGTTTTGTTTTTTTGAGATGGGGTGTCCCTGGATTGCTCATGTTGGCTAACATCAAAGGAGACAACATCCTATCTCAGTCTGTGATAACACCTGCGGTGGTGTTATCACATGGGGTGTGTGTGGGGGGGTGTCCTTCCCCTTCCCCTTCCCTCTCTCCTTTCTCTATTTGCTGGTTAAAGCTCGAGGTCTCTGGAGGTTGCCTGATTACTCCCAGGACCTCACCTTCTCTTGTGAGTAGCTGAGGTGGTGGTTGCTGAACCCTGTCCCACCATTCTGATCTTTCACTACTCTTACTGTTCTCTTCCAGGACTTTTGCATCGAGTTCCTTCTTCCAAGGATGGTGGAATGATGACAAAGATGATGGTACTGGAGATTTGGAACACTTTTTTTTTGTTTGTTTTTTGTTTTTTGTTTTTTTGGTGGTTGTTTTTCCTCCCGGATGGCTGTCAAACCTGCAGCAGCACACACATCGGTCCATCTGGAAGTGGAGAATCTCTAAAGGATCTTCAAGGAAAGCGTGGACAAGGAGGATTCAGTCCCCGGGAGACTCTTGACACGAGATGGGAAATCCCCCCCCCCCCCATTTCTTCTGGAAAATACCTAATACCAATAAAGACAGGACAAAATGCAGCACAGGCTGGCTGGCTGGCTGGCTGGCTGGCTGGCTGAGGTTTATGTAGCGCCGAGTAGGTCTACAGGTAAAATTGGATCCCAGAGCAACTGTGCAGTTACTCAGGGTCCTTGCCTTCCCCAACTGTCCCCTATCGGACCGAAGCTGCTCCCTCCCCTAAGGCCTTTCTCAGTCGGCTAATCCACCACACTTAGGAGTGGTGAAGGTGGGACACACGTTTTAGGCTTGCTTGGCTTCTTCAGTCGGATCTCATCTCGCCACCGGGTCAGAAACACAAGCATATACACGTGGATGCGCATAGCGACGGGTTTCCACCCTGTGGAACTTGGGAGTTCACAGTGAGTGCTCTGCGGTCTGAGAAAAGCAGCCTCGTTAGTTGCAGTCACTGAACGCTAGGTGGCGCAAAGCTACCGTCATTTTGGAAGGCCTGCCTGAGTTCCATTTCCAGTTTAGATATAATCTATCTACATGTATAGACATAGATACATAGATAGATAGATAGATAGACAGACAGACTGACAGACTTAGATATCTATATCTATATCCATATACAGATCACTACGCTGCAAGCCGCTGCGTCATATCTTCCTCTCTTCCCTCAGCCTACTGAGTCCCTGGAAAGACAGATGGGCACGGGCCTCAGTGCGGTTGTACTCCCGCCTTCCCCCCCCCCCCCCACAGTAAAGTCCTGGAAGCACTGGGGGGTGGGGAGGACATACCGCTTTCACCCCTGGTATCTGATCACGTTCCTTAGCCTTTAACATGCCCCACCTAGGAGATAGCTTCTGTGCCTCTGCCCGACCCTTGGAATTTGAACTATAATCCCCACTTCCCCCATCCCACTCACTCCAATTCCCTAGTAGTAGTCCCTCCCTCCCAAGGCTGTCACCACCAGAGGTCCATAGTAAACACCTTCCCCTCCCCCCCCCCCCCCCCCCCCCGCCCCTGAGAGTTATGAGGGAGGGCCTGGATGAGGTTAAGAGAGAAACGAACAAAAATAAAACAGTGATGTTTCCCGTGTGTGTGTGTGTGTGTGTGTGTGTGTGTGTGTGTGTGTGTCTGTGTCTGTGTCTGTGTCTGTGTCTGTCTGTCTGTCTGTCTAGTGTGTACCTGTCTGAGCCCAAAACCCAAACAGGATGGATTTGGGCCTGGGGGAAGGAGAGGGAGGCCCTTCCTGGGTTTACTTTCTGGGGAAGGGAAGAGACAAAGGAAAAAAAGGTGAGGGTGTTGCCCAGCAATCAAGACCCTTTGTGGACCAAGGCCCGAGGCCCTGGGTTTCTTCCCCAGCCTAGCATCACAAAAGAAACAAAAGTTGTGAACAAAGACAGACTCAAACAACCAAAACAGGCAATAAAATCTCATCTCAAAGACTCTGTGCTGGGCTGGGATGGGCTGGGATGCGCTGGGGTCCTTTATATCTCAGCGTTAGAGTGGTCCCCTAGCATATTCGAGGCCCTGGGTTAGATCCTCAGCTCCAGATAAAAAGAAATTAATAACATAAAGGCATTGTTTAAATACATACATACATACATACATACATACATACATACATACATAGATAAATAGGTAAATAAATAAAATCCAGACACTAGAAGAGACCTTGCTCACACAGACAGAGGTGGTGGTGGTGGGGGGGGGGGGAGATCAAGATGGAAATCACTCTACCCTTGGCATCCAATAGACAAATATGGCTCCCCATACTCATGTCAGGGTTTCCTTGGTGGGGATGGAACCAGAAACCAGCCCCTCACACAGGGGCTGGTTTCTGCCTGGAGCCTGGAACTGGGGACTGAACACGGACACAGTTTACCACTGAGCTAAACCAACATCCCCTTTTTATACAGATATTTTTATATATTTTTGGTAAATCCATTGATTTATGAGTTGAACCCAGAAGCACTCACTTGACCACTGACTGAGCCACATCCCCATATTCAATTTATCTATCTATCTATCTATCTATCTATCTATCTATCTATCTATCATCTATCTATTCATTTGTTTTCTGGCTTGCTTGCTTGTTCTAGTTAAAGCTTGGTCCCGGGGTTTCAAAAACTGACTTCCAGACCACTCACGTATAAAGGAATCAAGCCTTTATTAAAGCACAACTAGTGGCGACTGAGCAGAAGAGCATAAAGCTGTTCCCCTGGCCAGCCCCAAACAATTGCAAGGGTGCCCCTTATAAGCCTCAAACCTGCAAAAGGGACGTTTTGGGGGGAGGGGGCGTCTAGCTAATGCAAGCAAGCCACGTTACAGAAGCGGGAGAGTGAAGTCAGGCGGAGGGACGCTCAGCCAATCACAATCAGCCTAGCCACTCCAGTGACAGAAGCTTAGCCCCCCCCCCCCCCCCCCCGCTCCCCCTTTTATGGGCTAGTTACAGAAACAATGTCCCATTAGGTAGTTCCTTACTCTTAAAGGTTTCTATAGCACAAGGAAAAGAACATCTTGCTTCAGTCATGACCCTTCTACTTGGCCTGGTTGTTTTACAGAATGGGGACATAAAACAAAACGGAGTCCCATTTGCTTTTACTATCACAACTTTTCTTTGGGAGACAGGGGTCTCCTCGCGAGGTTACTTTCGCTATGAGTTTACGATCCTTCTCTCAACCTCATCCTGATCCTCTTGGGGGTGGGCGGGGGAGGATCGACATGAACCCCCAACCCATACCTTTAATTTTTTGAGCTGTAGATGGATGGACACACTATCTTTACCTTATTTACTCGTTTGTCCCTTTGTTTTGGGTTTCGTGGTGCTCAGGATGGAATCCAGCGCCCCACACGTCCCAGGCAAGTGCTCTACTACCGAGCTAAAACCCTAGCCCAAGCTTTGCATTCTAGAATGAATACATTTCCTTCTATGCTGAAGGAACACAGACACATTTATTGTACAACAAGCCCAGAGATCTTCACATCACACTTGCCTAGAAGTCCTACATACATTCATTGACCTTTGACTTTGGAAGCCAAGTTCAGAATCTACCAGCTCTGCCCAGACTCTGGCCAGATAACTGCCACGATGTGGTGTTTTGCTCACCAACAGTTGGACCTAGGAGAACAGCTTGGACTCAAGTGGACAAATACTCTTATGCATTCAGGAAACAGTGCCACTCACCTGGTACAGGAGTGTTCTTTCAACAAATGATCCCCAAACCCTTACTTTTTCAATTAAAACTAACAGATGTGAAAACTGGTCATTAATGGCACAGATCTTTTTATTTATTTATTTATTATTTTTTAGACAGAGTGTGAGAGTGAGAGACAGGGAGAGAGAATTTTTTAAATATTTATTTATTTAGTTAGTTAGTTAGTTAGTTAGTTTTCCGCGGATATAACATCTTGATTTGTTTGTGGTGCTGAGGATCGAACCCTGGCCGCACGCATGCCAGGCGAGCATGCTACCACTTGAGCCACATCCCCAGCCCCAAGCACAGATCTTTCTCTTTTCGTTTTCTTTTCTTTCTTTCTTTCTTTCTTTCTTTCTTTCTTTCTTTCTTTCTTTCTTTTTTTTTTTTTTTTTCTAAATCTGAATGTTACACCGAATGCATGTGTTAGAACTTCCACATGGGTCACTGACTATGGGATAAGTTTAGAGCTTCGATACAATACACGTTCTAATAAAAAGGGTGACCTCTCATGTAGGAAACCTATATGTCTTTAAGTGTACCGACTTTTTAATAATAAAAAAATCTCTCAGACACAGCACAGCATAGTACTCTAGTCCCCAGATGTGCACACATCTCCAGTGACAGAGATGTGGGGTGATTCAGGAGAATCACAAGACTAAGCCCAGCCTCAGCAACTTATGGAGCCCTGGGGTAACTCGACAGAGAGAGAGAGAGAGAGAGAGAGAGAGAGAGAGAGAGAGAGAGGCAGAGAAGGGGGGATAGGTGTTGGGGGGGTGTTGCTCAGAGGCAAAGCATCTCAGAAGGAAGAGGGGGAATTTATTATAATAAGAAAACATAAGAACTGAACCTTTACAGCAACAAAACTCTGATGACTCTGCTGACACTCTGTTGTTCTAACCCATCGGAGGCCTAGCAAGGTTATCAAACAGAAAAGTGATTTTCTGGATGAAAATTCTAAATATTTGTTAGCCAATGGGCAGATAACCCACCCTGAAAGTCAATATGGCTTCACCTATGATTAGGGAGGGGGAGGGTAGGGAAAAGAGAAAGGAAAAAGGATATGGGTTTTAACATGAGCCTCAGTGGCTGAGCAGTGAGACTTATACTCAAAGCCTATAAAGTGGACCCCTGTTACATTTTCTGACA
Source organism: Callospermophilus lateralis (assembly GCF_048772815.1). Lineage (NCBI taxonomy): Eukaryota > Metazoa > Chordata > Mammalia > Rodentia > Sciuridae > Callospermophilus > Callospermophilus lateralis. The sequence continues at coordinate 199,041,685 of NC_135307.1, forward strand.
CCCACCACCACCTCACCCCCCCCCCACCCCCCCACCCCGCTTTAATTGATTTGACAGTTGGGAGAAAAATTAAAAAAAAAAAAAAAAAAAGACAAAAAAGGACAACAACAGCAACAGACAGAAACAACAACCACCCTTACCGAATTTCTGAATTTACATGAGTGAATGACTCTTCTTGATTCTCAGTAACATAGTTTATACTTTTCATGGTTTTTGATTTGTTTGTATGTAATTAAAAAAAAAAAATCAGAAGAAATTATTGGTATGCATGGTGGTGGTGGTGGCGGTGGTGGCAAAAAGTAACCTGGAACCTGCTTTACTTAGGCTACTGGTTTGATAAAGTCTTCCTTGCATGGATGTGTTGTAGGGACAAATGAGGCAAGGCACCGACCGAACAGAGCAGGAAAACGGTTTTATTTGGATGCAGCCAGGTTCAGAGAAGATGGCTTTTGCTGTAAGGAATTAATCCCCTGAACCCAAAGTTCAGGTAGTTTCAGAGTTTTATACCCAGCATGTAAGGGGAGGGGCTCAGAAATTCATGGTCTGCAGAAGTTCACATAAAAGCAGCTTTTTCTCTCACTGTTCTGGGCATGTTAACCCTTGGAGGACAACACCTGAGAAGGGGAGAGCTTCTTCTCCCCTGTCTACTCTCCCCCTGCCAGCTGTTACCATGGAGTCCAGTTGGTACCGTCTCGTATCTTAAACATGTAGACATCTCTGTGAAGCCCAGCTCAAGGCCAGAGGCCTTGTTTGCACATTTCTTCAAAGTACTGTTCTGGACATGTTTGTGAAAAACTAGTAACGGGGGGGGGGGGGGGGGGGAGGGTGGGGGGTGGGGGGGGGTGTCCAGCACCTGGAGTGCTGGTATCTTCTCGGCCAGTGGCCAAGTAAACAGGGCGACACGAAAATAGGAAGTTTATCCACCTTGAATTCTTTTGCACAGAGAGACTCTTTTGCTGACAGACCTAAAACCAGTCTGGGTGAAGATTTCAGAAGAGGCCCAGTTAAGACTTTTCAGTGGAGAAAGGGGGTGCCACTTCAGATGATGAATCCCAAAGACACATTGGACTGGCCCAAACATATCGCATATTTTAAGCTTCTTCTCATTCACGGCAAAGAGTAAGCAGTTTTACCTAACAATAGTTTGGTTTCAAAAGGCTTTTTTTTTTTTTTTTTTGGTAATCCAATCCCCTGCTTTTCCCTTAGAGCTCTTCTCTTTTCTCTTAGAAAACTCTACTCTTACTCAGAGGTCCAAATCTCCATTCCAATGACACAGGGGGGGAAAAAAAAAAAAAAAATTCTCTCAAGCACCTGGACCCCTCCTGCCCCAAATACAGGAGTTCTGGGTGATCAATGAATTTAAAAGGCAGGAAGAATGGATCATTAACAGAAATGAACATAACCACAGTTACTACTTTCTAAGAGTTGGAAAGAATTACCCAGGGCAGAGCTTCCAACTGAAACACTGTAATTATTAGACAACAAACAGACAGACAGACAGACAGACAGACAGACAGTCAGACAGACAAAAACCCTGAAGTACAAGAGACTCTCCCCTTCTCTCTCTATAACACACACACACACACACACACACACACACACACACACACACACACCCCTCTCTTTCTCTACACCAAACTCTTTTTAATCGCTTGATTTTCAGTTTCTCACTTAGTGGAGCACCCCTTTTCTTTAGGATCAATCTCCTCCTGGGTTTCTTTTTATACCAAAGGGGGGCAAGTTACACATAATCCAGGAGAAGGAGGCCAAAGCAATCAGGTTATTAAGGAACATCAGGAGAGAGAAATTAAATGCTGGTAGACACATTGAACAAGTGCTCTGAAACAAATGATATTCAAATTAACCTCTTAGTGTAGTTTTAAACCAATCGGTCAGCATAAATGCAGAGTTAGAGAGACAAACTGACCCTTAAAACAGGTTGGGAATTGTGAACAGCCTGGAGAGGCCACATTTTTCTTCCTTCAGGGGCAGTGGGAGAGACTTTGCCCTGCCTGTTGTTATGTAAATTAGAACTGAGACCTGCCCCAAGCAAGCCCGGTTTAGTGTAAGAATCTTACTTCCCCGCCCTGATAACTGGCACCCCAGCCTGGCAGGAAACAAATTTTCCCTTGCAGACAAAGCGGTAGGAACCCAAAGTGGCGGGAACCACCCTTCCCCGCTCCCCTCCCCCCTCCCCCTCCCCCCCCCCAAAACCCAAAAAAACCCACAATGTCACCGAGAAGGCGTAGTACAAGTACCTGCTTTATCTAGGCTACTGGTTTGATAAAGTTGGCACTTTGTTGAGGGTATTTGGGTATTTCAATCTCACCTTGACCCCTGACCCGCCCCTCTCAAGAGTTTGTGAAAGATGGATGCGGCTATTTCTCCCTGAGATTTGTGAATGTACAGGTTTATACTTTCTTTGGGTTTCATCCCGTTCTTGAAATGAATCCTGGCAGTGGCCCACATGCTACGACCTCCAGCTTACTTTTGTGTTGTTCAGAGAAGAGTTGTGGTGTGATTTCATCTTTTAGACTTTGTCGAGATTTGGTTTATGTTCCATTCTATGGTCAACTTTGGTAAACATTCCGTATTCACTTGAAAAGAATGTCTGCTGTGTAGTGGTGGCCTTGCAGTGTTCTGAACGTGCCCATTAGGTGTGGGTTGTTCGTGATGTAGTTCTGCTGTCCTTTGTTCCTGATTATTTATTTATGGCCTAAGTCGTCCTCAGCTGCTAAGGGACGAGTGTTCTCATCTCCTTGCCATAATAGATTTATCCATCTTTTCCTTTAATTCTCTGTGGTTTTCATGCAGGTATTTATTTATTTATTTAGTTAGTTAGTTAGTTAGTTAGTTAGTTATAGCTGTTGATGGACACAATGTCTTTATTTTTGTTTATTTATTTTTATGTGGTGCTGAGGATTGAACCCAGGGCCTCACGAATGCAAGGCAAGCACTCTACCACTGAGCTACAATTCCAACCCTCATGTAGGTATTTTGAGGTTATTGAATGACTTGCACACTACCTTAAGATTGTTTAATGCTTCCTCAAAGATCTGACTGTTTATCAATGTGCTATGTTCCTCCTACGCCTGGCAGTGATTGTCTTGTGTGTACCTTGAAGTCATACTAAAAATAAAATAAATAAGTGACTGGGTACAGTGGCCTATGCCTGTCATCCCAGACAGGCTTCTCTCTCTCTCTCTCTCTCTCTCTCTCTCTCTCTCTCTCACACACACACACACACACACACACACACACACACACACACACACAGCTGAGGCAGGAGGATCCAGAGTTTAAAGCCACCCTCAGCAAAAGTGAGACACTAAGCAACTCAGTGAGACCCTGTCTCTAAGTAATATACTAGATAGGTAGGGCTAGGGGATGTGGTTCAGTAGTCAGTGAGTGCCCCTGAGTTCAATCCCTCCTTACAGGCCTCCTCCAATAAATAAACAAACAGATAAAAAAATACATACGTTTATTTTGTTTATTTAGGTGATGATGATGATGATGATTTCAATGTGGTGCCCGGGATTGAACCCTGTGCCTCATGCGTACTTGGTAAGTACTGTACCACTGAGCCACAACACCAGACTGACAACACCATGAAGTGCTCTTGCAACCTTTCTCCAGCTTTATTTATCCCAGAGCATGTGGTGTTTCAGTCTAGGGCAACAGACCATGCTTTTTAGCCAAGGCAGCCTCTCTTAGAGCCCTGTTACAGCTTCTTATTACCAAGTGTCTAAATGTAAAATTTGGCTCTGTGATATTGATAGATCAATAAAAATAAAGATACAAAAAAAAAAAAAAAAAGATAAAACGGTCAAACTGACAAAATACAACTTCACAAGGAAGAATCCTTGTGATGATTTGTTCGATGATTTGTTCCTTTTTGTATGGCGTGCTAAGGCTCAAACTCTGTGCCAGGCCGGCCCTCTGCTACTGACCCAAAGACACAGACAGACCCTAGACAAGAAAGGATTCTCAGAGGCTGGTCATCTTCCAATTTTTTTTTTTTTTTTTTTTTGTACAGAAAAAGGAGGAAACACAAAGCCCAAAGACAAGCAGATCAAATTCCCAAGCAACCGATTTCAAACTGATTTTGACATGTTTCTGTCAATTCCTACATTGTCTGGATGGATCGAACCGTGGCCTAGCAGCTAGTCTGCCTGTCTAATTGTGGCTTCACCGTGGTGGTTTCGGTTTTGAAGTCCCACACCGTCCGTGTCCCCCGCCGGATTCTCTGGGGGTGCTGGGCAGACTGCCGGCGCCTCCCGCTGCTGCGGGGCACCCTGGCGGGGTGGGGGTGGGGCGGCTGGTGGGACGTGTCCAGGTGACTTTCTACGACCCCTGCGAAGCGGATCCCGCTGACACCGACCCTTCCGCCTGATTTTGTTGACGGTTTTCGAGCTCCCCCTGGTGGCCGCTTTTATAGGAGTGTCTTAATCCACTTCTGAGAAGTATCTGTTCAGGTCCTTGGCCCATGGATTGATTGCATTATTTGTTTGATTCTTCCCCGCCCCCCCCCCCCCCCCCGCCCCGTTGTCGTTGTTGTTTCGCTCTGGGGCAAGGGCCCACGCTTTTTAGCCAAGGCAGCCGCTCTTAGCGCCCTGTTACAGCTTCTTATTACCATGTGCCTAAACGTAAAATTTGGCTCTGTGACCCGGTGGAAAATGACTTTCGGTTCAAGAAAATGCTCATTTCTTACTCAGGTAAATAAATAGGTAAATAAAAACACAAATTCAAATAAGAATTAATGGGCTGGAGATGTGCCTCAAGTGGTAATGCGCTCCCGCGGCATGCGCGGGGCGCTGGGTTCGATCCTCAGCACCGCGTAAAATAAAATAAAGATGTTGTGCCCACCGCATACTGAAAAATAAACATTAAAAAATATTCTCTCTCTCTCTCTCTCTCTCTCTCTCTCTCTCTCCACCCCCCTCTTCCCTCTCTCTCTCTCCCCCCCCTCCTCCTCCTCTCTGTCTTTACAAAAGAAAAATAAGTAAAAGTTAAAAAGGGGGCTGGGGATGTGGCTCAAGCGGTAGCGCAGTTGCAGTTGCCCGGGTTCGGTCCTCAGCACACAAACAAAGATGTTGTTAAAAAAAAAAAAAAAAAGTAAATATTGAAATTCTCTCTCACTCTCTCTTAAAAAAAAAAAAAAAAAAAAAAAAAAAAAAAGATAACGTGGCCAGGCAGAGAAAATAGAACTCCCCAAGGAAGAATCCTTATTCCTATTATGATCAGTATTCTTTTTTTTTTTTTTTTTTTCTTTTTTAGAGTAGTTGTAGGTGGACAGCACGCCTTCTTTCGACTTTGTTCCTTTTTGTATGCCGCGCTAAGGCTCAAACCCAGTGCCTCCTATGTGCTAGGCCGGCCCTCTGGCACTGAACCACAGACACAGAGGAGGAAGGTTTCTCAGAGGCTGTTCATCTTCCCATTTTTTTTTTTTTTTTTTTTTTGGTACAGAGACAGGCGGAAACACCGAGCCCAAAGACCAGCAGATCAAATTCCCCAGCCACCGATTTCGACGGGTTTTTACATGTTTCTGTCAATTCCTCCATTCTCTGGATGGATCGGACCGTGGCCTAGCAGCTAGTCTGCCTGTCTAATAGTGGCTTCACCGTGGTGGTTTCGGTTTTGAAGTCCCACACTGCCCGTGTCCCCCGCCGGATTCTCTAGGGGTGCTGGGCCGATCTGCCTGCGTCTCGTGCCCGCCGCTGTGGGGGGGGGGGGCCCTGGCGGGGCGACCCGGCTGGTGGGACGTGTCCGGGTGACTTTCTACGACCCCTGCGGAGCGGATCCCGCTGACGCCGACCGAGGTTCCGCGTCCCTTCCTCCTGATTTGGTTGACGGTTGTCGAGCTCCCCCTGGTGGCCGCTTTTATAGGAGCGTCGGATCATCGGAAGTCTCCAAGGCGTGATATTCGGCGGCGGTGGCCGAGACAGAGTTCCAGGAGCTGGGCGGCGCCAGCGGAACTGTCTCGGTCACGCTGGGCTGGGCCGTTGTGGCCCGTTGGCGGGATATTGGACCTGCAGGCTTACTGTGTGTGTGTCGGTTGTCTTCTCTCCCTGCACGGTCCGGGCCGCGGGCGCCTCGGGTGGCAGTCTGAGCGGTTCCTTCGCCGCCACGGGCTTCGCTTTGCCCGGTCTGGGTCGGTCGCCGGGACTTCTGTCTTATTTTTCTCCCGCTTCCTCTCCCTCTCCCTCTCTCTCGCGGGTTTTGGCCGCGGGGCTGCGGGGCTTCACCGGGCGGGCCAGGCGGGTGTGCTCGCCCGGCCTTGCCGCATTGCCTCTTCGGGGGCCCGCTGCCCGCTGCCCGGGGCTTGTCCTGTTGGCTACGCCCGGCGTCCTTCGGACGTGTTCCCCGTCCGCCCTTCCCCCCCCCCCGGTCCTGCTCGCTGGGGATGGCGGTCCCCGTCTCTTGTCTTTGCCTTCGTCAACGAGGGTCGACCAGTTGTCCCTAGGGGCTCTGGATCTCGGTGATGGGCTCGATTTCGCGGTCCGCTGACCGTGACTGTGTTCAGGGAAGGCGGCAGTGGTGAGTGAACTGTTCCCGGTTGCCCCGGTCGCGATTGTTTTGGCCCGAGTTGGCCGTTTTCTGCCATCGGGTAGGTGCTGACACGTTGTCCTCTGGCGGCACACGCCAGAGCGAGGGAGCTTGGGCCTCCGGGTGCGTGCGGGGCTCTGGGCTGATGGGGTGGCCCGGACCCGTTCCCTCTTGAGCTGCTTGCCTGGGCCTGCGTGCGACGGCTCTTTGGCGCACCTGGAGCGCCCTCGCGGTGGTGCCGCCTCTGGCCGGCCGGCCTTCTGGCGCCGGAGGGCGGCGGGGGTAGGTGGCGGGTGGTCCTTTACCGCCCGTGCGCTCCTCGCTGCGGGCACCGAGGGTGGCGTGACGACGCTTGCTTCCATGGCTCCGAGCCGCGTGTCAGGCGTTCCCCGTTCCGTGTCGTCGGCCGCTCTCCCTGGGGTGTGGGGCCGGCGAGGCCGTAGCAGGCTCCTCTTAGAAGCGGTCCTCGCCGGGTCTCCCCCTGCTCCCTGGGCCTCTCCCGCCCACTCTGCTGATCGATGTGGTGACTTTGCGCTCTCCTGGGCTGGACCAAAGCCGCGCCAGGCGAGGGACGGACATTCATGGCGAATGGGCCGACTCTTCTCGTCCTGCCCGCGGGCCCCTCGCCTTGCCTCCCCGCCCGTTCGCGGTGCGGGGAAGGGCGGGGGTGCGGAATCCGGCCTCGACCTCGCTCCTGGGGTCCTCTGACGTAGCGGGTGCTTCTCGCTCGCCGCCCCCCCTGGGCGGCCAAGGGCCATGTGTGTGGCCCTCCCCGGCGCGGGGAGGGCTGCCACCGTGCTGCCTCGGCGCGACGGTGCGCCTCTGCTTCGGTGCTCCTGGGGCGCTCCGGGTTGTTTCCTGAGGTGCCTGAGGCTGAGCCGGTGTGTGCTGCTCCCGATCCCAGTGCCGCTGCCGCGGCCGGCCGCCGCCTCGCTGTCGGTCTCGCCCCGTCCGTGGGGGTTTCCGAGGCGAGTGCCTGACGGGAAGAGCGGTGTCGCTTCTTTCGGGGGATCGAGGCGGTAAGCTCGGCAGCGTTGCCCGTTCCCTCTCCGGGGGGAGGGTGTCGCGTTGTCGTCCCCAGCGCCGAGTGGCGTGGGGAGTGTTAGGCGAGCGGGCGCCCGGGCGCTCTTCCCTCTCTCCGGTGGGGGGAAGGAGACGTTGCCCGGGCGTGTGAGCGATTGTGGCGGGACGCCGAGCTGGGGCCGGTCGGGCCCCCGAGGCGATGGGGCTTTGGGTGTCCCCGGCCGCGAACGCTCAAGAAGCCTTGTGCTTGCCTGTACCGCAGATCCCCCCTCGTTGTCTCGGCGGCCGGTTGGCAGAGGGGCTGGGTTGGGTGCGGCCCACCCTCAGTGAGGAAGTTTCTCTAGCGATCCGTGAAGGGCGTGCCTTGTGTGGGGGTACCGGATTCCCCCGTTGGCCGCCCCCTGCCTTTTGCGCTACGCTACCGTCGGTGGTGTGTGTAGGCGAGAGTCCCCCCTCCCCGCCGTCTGGGAGTGCAGGGGTCCGCCGGCCCCCCGCGGGTGGGGGCCGAGCGCCTGCTCTTTGTGCCTACCGCGGCCCACGCCTCCCCCCTTGGAGTCGGGGGAGGGTTCCCGCTGGGCCTTGGCCGGGCCTTCTGGCGCGCGTGGGGCCACTGTGTGGGCCGCTGGTGCCGCGTGTGTGCGCGGTGGCGGTGGGGCGCTGTTCGCGCGGCCGGGGGTTGAGGGGCCGCGTCCCTCTTTCCCCCGCGCCCGCTGCGAGTGTCCCTCTGCCCGCTCCCGGTCCCGAGCCGGCGGGCGACCTGCGTGCGTGTGCGCTGGCCCGGGGCGCGGCCGCCGCGGCCCCCCTGGGAGCATTCCGCGGGCGGTGTGGTGAGCGAGTGG
>NC_135307.1:199062592-199072592 GCF_048772815.1 Callospermophilus lateralis
TTAATTTTTTTTTTAATGTTTATTTTTTAGTTATCGGCGGACACGACATCTTTGTTTGTATGTGGTGCTGAGGATCGAACCCGGGCCACACGCATGCCAGGCGAGCGCGCTAGCTACCGCTTGAGCCACATCCCCAGCCCCTGGATTCTTTTCAGCTGTAAGTGACGGTAGGATGACTCCACAAATACTCCTTATTTCACGTGGGGACATTCTTTCCTAATCGGTAGTTCAGTTTTAATTGCATGCATCAAATCATTCCTTGTGTGCGTCTGGGCTTTTTCTTCTCTTGGTGCTCAGTACCTGGAGAGGAATGTCAAAGCCCGGGGGTGGGGGGTGGGGGGTGGGGGGTGTGCTCTCTGGTGTTTGTGCATTTCTCTCCTTCCTTGCTTGCACACCAACTCAACTCTCGCTCGCTCCCTCTCTCCTTCCCTCCTTCCTTTCTTTCACTTTTGCTTCACTGTTTCTTTCCTGGTGGTGCTGGTGCTGGTGGTGCTTCCTTTCGATTACTTTTCTTTATTTTTTTCTTGATTTTTTTTTTTTTTTTTTTAACATTTGCTGCCCCTCCCCCGGTCTCTCTCTCTCTCTCTCTCTCTCTCTCTCTCTCTCTCTCTCTCTCTCTCTGAGATTCAGAGGCCACCTTGCACTTCTTCCTGGCCGCACTTGTAATTCAGCTTTTTACTTTTGATAAGAGTCACTTCTGACATCCTCTGCTCTCCAAAGTCTACGTGACTTCATGACTATGCTGGGCCTGGACTCAAGGGCAGATAAGTCTGCCTAAAACAGGGAAGAAAGGTGATATGATTTCCCCTGGATTGAATCCAGAAGTGCCTAACTACCACCACGGAGTTTTTGTGTGTGTGTGTGTGTGTGTTTTTTTTTTTTGTTTTTTTTTTCGTTTTTTTTTGTTTTGTTTTGTTTTGTTTTGTTTTTTTGAGATGGGGTGTCCCTGGATTGCTCATGTTGGCTAACATCAAAGGAGACAACATCCTATCTCAGTCTGTGATAACACCTGCGGTGGTGTTATCACATGGGGTGTGTGTGGGGGGGTGTCCTTCCCCTTCCCCTTCCCTCTCTCCTTTCTCTATTTGCTGGTTAAAGCTCGAGGTCTCTGGAGGTTGCCTGATTACTCCCAGGACCTCACCTTCTCTTGTGAGTAGCTGAGGTGGTGGTTGCTGAACCCTGTCCCACCATTCTGATCTTTCACTACTCTTACTGTTCTCTTCCAGGACTTTTGCATCGAGTTCCTTCTTCCAAGGATGGTGGAATGATGACAAAGATGATGGTACTGGAGATTTGGAACACTTTTTTTTTGTTTGTTTTTTGTTTTTTGTTTTTTTGGTGGTTGTTTTTCCTCCCGGATGGCTGTCAAACCTGCAGCAGCACACACATCGGTCCATCTGGAAGTGGAGAATCTCTAAAGGATCTTCAAGGAAAGCGTGGACAAGGAGGATTCAGTCCCCGGGAGACTCTTGACACGAGATGGGAAATCCCCCCCCCCCCCATTTCTTCTGGAAAATACCTAATACCAATAAAGACAGGACAAAATGCAGCACAGGCTGGCTGGCTGGCTGGCTGGCTGGCTGGCTGAGGTTTATGTAGCGCCGAGTAGGTCTACAGGTAAAATTGGATCCCAGAGCAACTGTGCAGTTACTCAGGGTCCTTGCCTTCCCCAACTGTCCCCTATCGGACCGAAGCTGCTCCCTCCCCTAAGGCCTTTCTCAGTCGGCTAATCCACCACACTTAGGAGTGGTGAAGGTGGGACACACGTTTTAGGCTTGCTTGGCTTCTTCAGTCGGATCTCATCTCGCCACCGGGTCAGAAACACAAGCATATACACGTGGATGCGCATAGCGACGGGTTTCCACCCTGTGGAACTTGGGAGTTCACAGTGAGTGCTCTGCGGTCTGAGAAAAGCAGCCTCGTTAGTTGCAGTCACTGAACGCTAGGTGGCGCAAAGCTACCGTCATTTTGGAAGGCCTGCCTGAGTTCCATTTCCAGTTTAGATATAATCTATCTACATGTATAGACATAGATACATAGATAGATAGATAGATAGACAGACAGACTGACAGACTTAGATATCTATATCTATATCCATATACAGATCACTACGCTGCAAGCCGCTGCGTCATATCTTCCTCTCTTCCCTCAGCCTACTGAGTCCCTGGAAAGACAGATGGGCACGGGCCTCAGTGCGGTTGTACTCCCGCCTTCCCCCCCCCCCCCCACAGTAAAGTCCTGGAAGCACTGGGGGGTGGGGAGGACATACCGCTTTCACCCCTGGTATCTGATCACGTTCCTTAGCCTTTAACATGCCCCACCTAGGAGATAGCTTCTGTGCCTCTGCCCGACCCTTGGAATTTGAACTATAATCCCCACTTCCCCCATCCCACTCACTCCAATTCCCTAGTAGTAGTCCCTCCCTCCCAAGGCTGTCACCACCAGAGGTCCATAGTAAACACCTTCCCCTCCCCCCCCCCCCCCCCCCCCCGCCCCTGAGAGTTATGAGGGAGGGCCTGGATGAGGTTAAGAGAGAAACGAACAAAAATAAAACAGTGATGTTTCCCGTGTGTGTGTGTGTGTGTGTGTGTGTGTGTGTGTGTGTGTGTCTGTGTCTGTGTCTGTGTCTGTGTCTGTCTGTCTGTCTGTCTAGTGTGTACCTGTCTGAGCCCAAAACCCAAACAGGATGGATTTGGGCCTGGGGGAAGGAGAGGGAGGCCCTTCCTGGGTTTACTTTCTGGGGAAGGGAAGAGACAAAGGAAAAAAAGGTGAGGGTGTTGCCCAGCAATCAAGACCCTTTGTGGACCAAGGCCCGAGGCCCTGGGTTTCTTCCCCAGCCTAGCATCACAAAAGAAACAAAAGTTGTGAACAAAGACAGACTCAAACTCAAACAACCAAAACAGGCAATAAAATCTCATCTCAAAGACTCTGTGCTGGGCTGGGATGGGCTGGGATGCGCTGGGGTCCTTTATATCTCAGCGTTAGAGTGGTCCCCTAGCATATTCGAGGCCCTGGGTTAGATCCTCAGCTCCAGATAAAAAGAAATTAATAACATAAAGGCATTGTTTAAATACATACATACATACATACATACATACATACATACATACATAGATAAATAGGTAAATAAATAAAATCCAGACACTAGAAGAGACCTTGCTCACACAGACAGAGGTGGTGGTGGTGGGGGGGGGGAGATCAAGATGGAAATCACTCTACCCTTGGCATCCAATAGACAAATATGGCTCCCCATACTCATGTCAGGGTTTCCTTGGTGGGGATGGAACCAGAAACCAGCCCCTCACACAGGGGCTGGTTTCTGCCTGGAGCCTGGAACTGGGGACTGAACACGGACACAGTTTACCACTGAGCTAAACCAACATCCCCTTTTTATACAGATATTTTTATATATTTTTGGTAAATCCATTGATTTATGAGTTGAACCCAGAAGCACTCACTTGACCACTGACTGAGCCACATCCCCATATTCAATTTATCTATCTATCTATCTATCTATCTATCTATCTATCTATCATCTATCTATTCATTTGTTTTCTGGCTTGCTTGCTTGTTCTAGTTAAAGCTTGGTCCCGGGGTTTCAAAAACTGACTTCCAGACCACTCACGTATAAAGGAATCAAGCCTTTATTAAAGCACAACTAGTGGCGACTGAGCAGAAGAGCATAAAGCTGTTCCCCTGGCCAGCCCCAAACAATTGCAAGGGTGCCCCTTATAAGCCTCAAACCTGCAAAAGGGACGTTTTGGGGGGAGGGGGCGTCTAGCTAATGCAAGCAAGCCACGTTACAGAAGCGGGAGAGTGAAGTCAGGCGGAGGGACGCTCAGCCAATCACAATCAGCCTAGCCACTCCAGTGACAGAAGCTTAGCCCCCCCCCCCCCCCCCCGCTCCCCCTTTTATGGGCTAGTTACAGAAACAATGTCCCATTAGGTAGTTCCTTACTCTTAAAGGTTTCTATAGCACAAGGAAAAGAACATCTTGCTTCAGTCATGACCCTTCTACTTGGCCTGGTTGTTTTACAGAATGGGGACATAAAACAAAACGGAGTCCCATTTGCTTTTACTATCACAACTTTTCTTTGGGAGACAGGGGTCTCCTCGCGAGGTTACTTTCGCTATGAGTTTACGATCCTTCTCTCAACCTCATCCTGATCCTCTTGGGGGTGGGCGGGGGAGGATCGACATGAACCCCCAACCCATACCTTTAATTTTTTGAGCTGTAGATGGATGGACACACTATCTTTACCTTATTTACTCGTTTGTCCCTTTGTTTTGGGTTTTGTGGTGCTCAGGATGGAATCCAGCGCCCCACACGTCCCAGGCAAGTGCTCTACTACCGAGCTAAAACCCTAGCCCAAGCTTTGCATTCTAGAATGAATACATTTCCTTCTATGCTGAAGGAACACAGACACATTTATTGTACAACAAGCCCAGAGATCTTCACATCACACTTGCCTAGAAGTCCTACATACATTCATTGACCTTTGACTTTGGAAGCCAAGTTCAGAATCTACCAGCTCTGCCCAGACTCTGGCCAGATAACTGCCACGATGTGGTGTTTTGCTCACCAACAGTTGGACCTAGGAGAACAGCTTGGACTCAAGTGGACAAATACTCTTATGCATTCAGGAAACAGTGCCACTCACCTGGTACAGGAGTGTTCTTTCAACAAATGATCCCCAAACCCTTACTTTTTCAATTAAAACTAACAGATGTGAAAACTGGTCATTAATGGCACAGATCTTTTTATTTATTTATTTATTATTTTTTAGACAGAGTGTGAGAGTGAGAGACAGGGAGAGAGAATTTTTTAAATATTTATTTATTTATTTAGTTAGTTAGTTAGTTAGTTAGTTTTCCGCGGATATAACATCTTGATTTGTTTGTGGTGCTGAGGATCGAACCCTGGCCGCACGCATGCCAGGCGAGCATGCTACCACTTGAGCCACATCCCCAGCCCCAAGCACAGATCTTTCTCTTTTCGTTTTCTTTTCTTTCTTTCTTTCTTTCTTTCTTTCTTTCTTTCTTTCTTTCTTTTTTTTTTTTTTTTTCTAAATCTGAATGTTACACCGAATGCATGTGTTAGAACTTCCACATGGGTCACTGACTATGGGATAAGTTTAGAGCTTCGATACAATACACGTTCTAATAAAAAGGGTGACCTCTCATGTAGGAAACCTATATGTCTTTAAGTGTACCGACTTTTTAATAATAAAAAAATCTCTCAGACACAGCACAGCATAGTACTCTAGTCCCCAGATGTGCACACATCTCCAGTGACAGAGATGTGGGGTGATTCAGGAGAATCACAAGACTAAGCCCAGCCTCAGCAACTTATGGAGCCCTGGGGTAACTCGACAGAGAGAGAGAGAGAGAGAGAGAGAGAGAGAGAGAGAGAGAGAGGCAGAGAAGGGGGGATAGGTGTTGGGGGGGTGTTGCTCAGAGGCAAAGCATCTCAGAAGGAAGAGGGGGAATTTATTATAATAAGAAAACATAAGAACTGAACCTTTACAGCAACAAAACTCTGATGACTCTGCTGACACTCTGTTGTTCTAACCCATCGGAGGCCTAGCAAGGTTATCAAACAGAAAAGTGATTTTCTGGATGAAAATTCTAAATATTTGTTAGCCAATGGGCAGATAACCCACCCTGAAAGTCAATATGGCTTCACCTATGATTAGGGAGGGGGAGGGTAGGGAAAAGAGAAAGGAAAAAGGATATGGGTTTTAACATGAGCCTCAGTGGCTGAGCAGTGAGACTTATACTCAAAGCCTATAAAGTGGACCCCTGTTACATTTTCTGACACCCACCACCACCTCACCCCCCCCCACCCCCCCACCCCGCTTTAATTGATTTGACAGTTGGGAGAAAAATTAAAAAAAAAAAAAAAAAAGACAAAAAAGGACAACAACAGCAACAGACAGAAACAACAACCACCCTTACCGAATTTCTGAATTTACATGAGTGAATGACTCTTCTTGATTCTCAGTAACATAGTTTATACTTTTCATGGTTTTTGATTTGTTTGTATGTAATTAAAAAAAAAAAATCAGAAGAAATTATTGGTATGCATGGTGGTGGTGGTGGCGGTGGTGGCAAAAAGTAACCTGGAACCTGCTTTACTTAGGCTACTGGTTTGATAAAGTCTTCCTTGCATGGATGTGTTGTAGGGACAAATGAGGCAAGGCACCGACCGAACAGAGCAGGAAAACGGTTTTATTTGGATGCAGCCAGGTTCAGAGAAGATGGCTTTTGCTGTAAGGAATTAATCCCCTGAACCCAAAGTTCAGGTAGTTTCAGAGTTTTATACCCAGCATGTAAGGGGAGGGGCTCAGAAATTCATGGTCTGCAGAAGTTCACATAAAAGCAGCTTTTTCTCTCACTGTTCTGGGCATGTTAACCCTTGGAGGACAACACCTGAGAAGGGGAGAGCTTCTTCTCCCCTGTCTACTCTCCCCCTGCCAGCTGTTACCATGGAGTCCAGTTGGTACCGTCTCGTATCTTAAACATGTAGACATCTCTGTGAAGCCCAGCTCAAGGCCAGAGGCCTTGTTTGCACATTTCTTCAAAGTACTGTTCTGGACATGTTTGTGAAAAACTAGTAACGGGGGGGGGGGGTGGGGGGGGGTGGGGGGGTGGGGGGGGGTGGGGGGTGGGGGGGGTGGGGTGTCCAGCACCTGGAGTGCTGGTATCTTCTCGGCCAGTGGCCAAGTAAACAGGGCGACACGAAAATAGGAAGTTTATCCACCTTGAATTCTTTTGCACAGAGAGACTCTTTTGCTGACAGACCTAAAACCAGTCTGGGTGAAGATTTCAGAAGAGGCCCAGTTAAGACTTTTCAGTGGAGAAAGGGGGTGCCACTTCAGATGATGAATCCCAAAGACACATTGGACTGGACTGGACTGGTTAGGGTTAGGGTTAGGGTTAGGGTTAGGGTTAGGGTTAGGGTTAGGGTTAGGGTTAGGGTTAGGGTTAGGGTTAGGGTTAGGGTTAGGGTTAGGGTTAGGGTTAGGGTTAGGGTTAGGGTTAGGGTTAGGGTTAGGGTTAGGGTTAGGGTTAGGGTTAGGGTTAGGGTTAGGGTTAGGGTTTAGGGTTAGGGTTAGGGTTAGGGTTAGGGTTAGGGTTAGGGTTAGGGTTAGGGTTAGGGTTAGGGTTAGGGTTAGGGTTAGGGTTAGGGTTAGGGTTAGGGTTAGGGTTAGGGTTAGGGTTAGTTCTTAGTTGGTGGAGCGATTTGTCTGGTTAATTCCGATAACGAACGAGACTCTGGCATGCTAACTAGTTACGCGACCCCCGAGCGGTCGGCGTCCCCCAACTTCTTAGAGGGACAAGTGGCGTTCAGCCACCCGAGATTGAGCAATAACAGGTCTGTGATGCCCTTAGATGTCCGGGGCTGCACGCGCGCTACACTGACTGGCTCAGCGTGTGCCTACCCTACGCCGGCAGGCGCGGGTAACCCGTTGAACCCCATTCGTGATGGGGATCGGGGATTGCAATTATTCCCCATGAACGAGGAATTCCCAGTAAGTGCGGGTCATAAGCTTGCGTTGATTAAGTCCCTGCCCTTTGTACACACCGCCCGTCGCTACTACCGATTGGATGGTTTAGTGAGGCCCTCGGATCGGCCCCGCCGGGGTCGGCCCACGGCCCTGGCGGAGTGCTGAGAAGACGGTCGAACTTGACTATCTAGAGGAAGTAAAAGTCGTAACAAGGTTTCCGTAGGTGAACCTGCGGAAGGATCATTAACGGTTGCGCGAGGAAGGGAGAAGCGGGGCACGCGCCCTCTCTTTCTCTTTCCCCGCGTGAGAATTCCCGCGGCCGGGAGGGCTCCCGGGGGGGGCGGCGGTGGCCTCGTCGGTGGCCGCCGCCGCCCGCGGACCCCCGCGGAGTTTCCTCTGTACGTCGGCTTCTCGCTAGGACGGTTCCAGCGCGTGCCGCCTTCCGCGTGGGGTTCGGGGCGGAAGGTCCGCCGCCCGCCCGCCTGCTGTTTCCGACGCCGAGCCGCTCCCCCGGTCGCGGTCGGGACGCGACCCGCGGCGCAGTCTCTCGGGGCGCCCGTGTGGGTGTGTGTGGCGCGCGCGGCGGTGGTGTTGTGTCGTCGCGGTCGTCGTCGGGGCGCGGCCCGCGCGGGGAAGCCCTCCGGGGTGTCCCCCGCGAGGTGTTCGGGTCCCGTCGGCGTCGCGCGCGGCCTCGCCGCCTCCGCCGCCGCCACCCGCCGCCGGCGCCTCCTGACGGCCCGCCCTGGACGGCGTTCGGCCGTCGCGGGTGGGTAGCGCTGCGGTCCTCGCGTCGCGTCGGGTCGGGGTCGGTTCCCGGCGCCTGGCGGTGGGGACGCCGCCTCCCAGCGGTCGGCTGCGCTCGTCCCGTCCACCCCTCTCCAGGTACCTAGCGCGTTCCGGCGCGGAGGTTTAAAGACCCTCAGGGGCGTCGCCCGTCCCCCCCTTGGTGTGTCGGGGGAGGCGGGCCCGTGGGGAGCCGTGGGAGGGCCTGGCCCGACCTCTGCTCCCCCAGACTCTGCCGCCCACCCGCGGTCGGGGTGCGTGCCGCGTCCCGCCGCTGGCGGCCGCCGGGAGGGGGTGCCCGGCGGTCCCTTCGCGGCGGGCGTGTGTGCCGCTCCGCGCCGTCGGGGGGGGTGGTGGGAACCCCCGGGCGCCTGTGGGGCCCGTCCCGTGTGCCCGGCCGCGCCCCGGTGCGGTCCTGAGGCGCCGGGCGAGCCCCGTCGTGGAGAAACCTCTCGACCACCACTGGGTTTCTGTTCTGGTACCCTTGTTGTGCTTGGCCGGCCGGGAGGCAAGCTCTCTCTCTCTCTCCCGGTCTTCCCGCTCCGTGCGCCTTGGCGGCGGGGTTGGGGGGGCTGTTGGGGGGGAAGAGCCGGTGCCGCGCCAGGACCAGCGGGAGAGGGGCCCCCGTGGCCCTCCTTCCCAAATCTCATACGACTCTTAGCGGTGGATCACTCGGCTCGTGCGTCGATGAAGAACGCAGCTAGCTGCGAGAATTAATGTGAATTGCAGGACACATTGATCATCGACACTTCGAACGCACTTGCGGCCCCGGGTTCCTCCCGGGGCTACGCCTGTCTGAGCGTCGCTTGACGATCAATCGCCCCCCGGGGGTTTTGGCTCTTCAGGCCTTGCCCCCCGCGGGCTGGCGCGGCTGGGGGTTTTCTCGCAGGACCCGCCTCGGGACCTACGTCCCCCTAAGTGCAGACCCTGGCGGTCGGTTGGCGGTGTGCCGCTCCCCGCCCCCAGCCCCTCGGTGGTTGGGGGGGGTCGCATCGTCTGTGGCCGCCGTTTGCCGCCCGCCGGCCCGCCCGCCGCCACCTGCGAGTGGAGGCCAGGGAGGAGGAGAAGGGTGCGCGGTTGCTTCCGGTCGGTCCTCGTTCTTGCCCGGTGACGGGTCGCCGTTGGCGCGCGGTCGGGTGCCGCCCGCGGCGAGGGTGTGCGCGGTGTGTCGTGAGGGAGAGCCGCTGGTGCGCGCCGGTCCGCGTCCGGGCCGCCGTCCGCCCCCGGTGGCGGCCCGACCGTGGCGCCGGGCCGGCCGCCCCGCGGCTTGTCCCCGCGTCGCGCCCCCGCCCTCCGCGGAGGCCTCCCGCCGCTGCCGCCGCGCGGCCCGGGCTGGCTCGGACGTTCCCCGGTCGCCGGCCCCGCGCCCGCGTCCGCCCCGCCGGGGTGGGGCTCGCGCCGCGGGGGAAGGCGCGAGTGTGGCCGCGCCCCGGGGGATGCGTGCCCCGGCGGCGAGCCGCGGGACGCCGCGGTGTCGCCCGCCGTCGCGCGTTTTCCCTCCCGGGTCGTGGACGCGCCGCGCCGCTCCCCCCGCCGTGTCCCTCCCGCCGACGGCTCCCTCGCACGGAGCGGCGAGCGGCGGCGGCGGGGGAGGGGGTCGGAGCGAGCGCGCGAGGGCGTCTCCCGGTTTCGGCGCGCGTGTGGGTGGAGGTCGCGCCGGCGGCGTCGCGTGTTGTGTCGGTGTGCGCTTGGTCCGCTTTCGGCGG